>NC_072731.1:226160543-226460543 GCF_026930045.1 Uloborus diversus
AATAAGTATAATTTCGTGGTTGGTGCTTCAAACATTTTTTTCATTTTTAAAAATGTTGCGGAACTTCCCTCTTCTTCCTCACAAAAAAATTTAAATAAAGCATCCCACTGATCTAAAAAGCTGTTGATGACTTCTCCTAAGGACAACCATCTGGTAGCTCCATACTTGAGAGCTTTGAGTTGCTCCAACCCGCACACAGCCTGGCAAAATTGAAACAGCTGAACATGTTTTACACTTTTTTTCAAGTAGTAGTAAACATCCACCAAAAATTGTTCAATGTCGTAGTCATTGAGTTTTTTTAGCTGCATGATGAGCTGCAAGATGGATTAGATGGCATACACACCTGTGAATAACTATATTTGAGTTTGCTTTCTTTATAAAAGAGCTCACTCCTTTGTTCTGTCCCATCATCACGTAAGCATTATCCGAGCAATAAGACACACAGTTTTCCCACGATATGTTTTTTTGCTGCAAATCATTTTCAATCAATTTAAAAATATTTTTTCCTGTTGAATCACCTTCTAGGTGGGGTAAAGAAAGCAATGAAGTCACTATTTTCTTCGCTTCTTCATCGTAAAAGCTTGCTACAATGGGAAATAATTTTTCACCTTGTGAATTGCTGCTGTCTGTAGCCAAACTGAATTTATTTTTCTTTAATTTATCAACAATCGTTTCTTGTGTAGTTGTGGCAAAGCTCTTGACTATTGCTGTGGTTTTGGTTCTGCCACAGGCATATTCTTTGACTATGGAAGAATCCGGGAACATCTTCTTAAACAATGGACCAGCATGGTCTGAAATCGCTAATGGGCAATTGTGCTCAATTAAAAATTTGGTAAACAGAGCATCTGCTCTAATGACATTTAGTCCTGATCCTTACTGTATCATTGAAAACATGTCCAATGTTTTGTTATTTTCACAAGCCTTGGCTTTAACAACGTGTTTGTCACTTTCACAGTGCCTTCGACAATCCGCTCGTCCTTAATGAGAAACCAAAAAGTCAAAGCCACATACTGTACAAAACGCATAATTTGAAGAAATTTTCGACTTCTTTAACACAGGACAAGTTGTCTCATACTCTTTAAGAAACTCTTGGGAATGTGTCCTCTTTGGCGCCATTCTGGACACTACTTCACAAGCTAAAATGGTGAACACAACGCACCGCACACGTGAGCGAGATCTGTGAAACGGAATATACGCGGCTCCGCTCTTCACTAACATAAGCACAAAATGCGCATGCATAGCAGTAGGAGTAAAATTCAGCCACGCAAAGTACATGGGGAGGGAAAAAGCGCTTCGTTCTGGCTCACTCTTCCCCTCCACCACCCGAAACGCTCCTCTCCTTGCTGGGTGTCTCCTATTTGGCGTGCAGCAGCAGTTTTTTTGGCGGTTAGCCAAACTCTAAGCGCGAGCGACAACGTCGACGATGCCTTGGCTACTTAAAATACGGATTGATTATTTTCGATTGTCTCAAATGGGGGAGAAAAAAAAATAGACACTTTAAAATTGCAATGGGAATGCGGAGAAAATGAAACACTTGGCGGAGCGGGCGGAGTTTTAAGATTTAGCGGAGCAACTCCGCTCAAAGCGGAGAGGTTGGCAACCCTGAAACAAGTAAAAACATTTGAAAAATAAACTCAATATATATATATATATATATATATATATATATATATATATATATATATATATATATATGTCTATTCTCTATGTGCAAAAGAGGTATTGCATCTAACTGAGTTAAAGTACTTTACAAAAAAATACTAATGTGATATTTGAGTCAGTTCAACCAATGCCCCCTTAATACTGAATGCCTAATGCATTTGCCTCAAAAAGTGCGCTTCCGTCAAATGACTGAGATGACTTCCGGTACACCTCGCAATGCTACCTGGAGGCAATACAAGGATGGCATTGCTATGGCGACAACAAAAAATTCAACCAAGCAGTTAACTGGTAAATTTCAAAATTTAAATTTAGAAATTAACCAATTATGTCTTCGCTATTAATTTCTAATACCTTCTGAGAGGCGGCAGTGGCAGGTGTATCAAAATTTACTTATTCTCGTTCCCTTGATTTTTGGATCATTTTTGCTCTATGTTAAAAGCAAGAAAGCAACAGGCATTTAGTATTAAGGGGGTGTTGGTTCAACCTTCTCGTTCATTAATAAATTTTATTTCAAATTGGTGCTAAGTTTTTTTTCAAAAGCTTTTTTGGGAGATAGGATAGTAACTGAAATTATAAATAGGTACCATTTTAGAACTGTTTTCAGGTTTTCCCATAGAGAAATTCAATGTTCACTGACTTTCCAGTGAGTTTTTCCTTAGAAAGAAATTTCCCAGACATTTCCAAGTTTTCCTGTTGGGAAACTGACAAAACCGAATGAATTAAAGAAAATATTTTTCTTCTGCAAATTTATTTGTTGTACAACTATATAACCTTTTTTTTCCATAAATTGGATTTTAATCCCATCAGCTTTGATAGTCACAACCAATCAAGAAAGAAAAGATTTGATGAGATCTAAAATTCTGAATATTAGTACCAACTACCAAGTTTGGAAACCAGGGTGCTAAAATAAAAATTTTGGTTGAAAACAAGGCCTAATAACCCCTTTTTTAAAAACTGGTTCTGCACAAGGATATACATCAGCAATAGTAATGTTTATTGATGTAATCGTGATGATATATTATAATTATTTACATTAAAATGTACTAGTATTGTGTTAATACCTACTCTAAGCAAACCATAATTAAAATGGTACATTTTAGTTCAATACTCTTTAAATAGGCATCACATATATTTTAAAAAGTTCTAAAGTCTGTGTGAAAGGGGTTGTTTCCTTCAGTCAAAAGTACTACTTTTAGTCACTGAAATTGATAGAATGAGTAAAAAAAAATAACATGAACCCAAAAAATACTTTCATTTTCCCGATAGTTATTTTTTAATTAATTTTTTAAGATATCTGATTTTGAAAACAAGGCATGGCATGATGCACTTTTTCACATCTTTTCTACCACGTTTCCACATTATGATAATCAAGAAGCAAATTAAATATTGCGCTCTGCTCTTGCTATCAACCATATCGTTGCCAATACACGTGAGTAAAGATGTGAATTAAATGTTTTTCTCCGTGAATGGCAACATTGAATGGTATTTCATCATTTGTGACGTCACACGACAGAAACATAAATAATGAAAGCGCACCGATTTCAAGATTTTTTTTTTAAATATTAAACTTGAACAAATTATTTAAAAAATGGTCAGATCCTAGATTTTTAAGCATGCTCTTTCAGAAAAAAATACTTTCAAAATTTTGGAAATGACCCCATTATTCTGAGCATTATAATGGATTGTATCATATAACACTATTACAAAATATTAAACTATTTGTTTTGTTTTTTTCTGAGTGAAACATAATCAAGACTGTAAGATTATAGAAAACAAATATCCATTGCATCAGTATTGCAAAGTGATATAAGTCAGGAGATTTGACAGACAAAGTTTTTTTTTTTTTTGATAATACCTTCTTTTGCTTTGCGAAGCGAAGCCTCTTCATCCATTCTTTTAGCAAATAAACTTCTCCTTGCTTGTTTACTCAAATTCTTCTGCTTAGGTAATAAAGGTCTGTAATAAAGTAGGTGTCATTTTACTACAACATTTAATGAGATTCATTTTAACGCATTTAACTCTTCTCGGATGATTTAAAGGGAGATTATGAATTTTTTGAGCTGCAAAAATTAAGGACAAGTAACAAAAAAGTACAAATTGAAACATAATGCTTTCATTTCAATATCAGAAAATTAAGAAAAATGAAAATAAATGACTTTCATAGCAAAGTAAAATAATTTTGATTGTAGTAAAACAATAATGAAAAAAAAAAAAAGATGCTAAAACACATTGAGGCAGTGAGATGCAAAGGGATGTAAGAGGACATTTTCAAGTTTTGAATAAAACATGATTAAAGATAACTTCCTAGGTAGGCTTTGATTGAATTTGTTTTCCAAATCATGCTGTAGAGCAGCCATCTACCAGGGCTACTAGGACTATTTCTTGCTCGGAGACGATGGAGAGGTTCACCTACCATTTGTTATGAATATCTCCAAATTTTTTAATTTTGCCACTTACATCCCTTTGTTTCTCTCTACCCCATATGAGGCAGTGAGAAGCAAAGGGATGTAAGTGGACATTTTAAAGATTTGAGTGAAACACGTTTAAAGTTGTACTAGGCAGGCATTCATTAAAAAGTTTTTCTAAATCATGTTGTATAGCAGCAGATATTAGTTTTACTAATAATATCTTTTCCTCTAAGACAGAGGAGAGGTTCACCTACCATTTGTACTGGTCTTGTCTTCAAATTTTTAATTTTGGCACTTACATTCCTTTGAATCTCTGCCTAATATAAGCAACTTGAAAAATTAAAGATATACAGTGGAACCTCAATTTTATGCTTTCTGTCGAACCAGTGATAAAAAAAGTGGGAAAACGTAAAATTAAGGCAGTCGTAAAAAATCTAACCTTATTGTTTAAAAAATGACTCTTATCCACTGTCAGTAGGTCTACAACCAAAATCGGCAGCATTATGAAGACTAGACAGATGAGCATTGGTTCATGTCAAAAATCCATCTGTATGTCAACTTTTGTTTAAATTCTTGCATTGCTTTCACACACAAATCTCAATGAGAGACAAAACCTTAAACAAACTAGTCCTTACCAGAAGCTATGTGGGCATGAACTTTCATTGGATTCTTTGCATTACTTCTTGAGAGATGCACTGCCGTGCGCAGGTAAAGAACAGTAACTGCAAATTTTTCATTTTTCATTTTTGTCACCTATAGTACGTTATCTTTATTGTACAAGCTCGCTTATTTGTTTCCGCTGAAAAAAGGTGAGAGAAAAAAAAAACGTCTAAGTTCAACATTTTCTTATTGTTAGTATTGAATCCACCACAAATTTCTTCAAATATCTCAAAAACTCATTTCTGCAGATACTGCTGTTTACTTGCACACGGCAGTACGGGTTAAATTTAACCAGAACATTCTCTGATATGTTATATTAATTTTTTTTCTCTCAATTTTTTATATTTATTTGTTATTTTTATCACAATATTTTTAAGAATAATAATTTCTCTGAACATTGTTGATAATTAGTTTTGATAGAAGACTAATCTCATGGCTTAAAGAAAAGCATGAAAACAAGGTTAATTTTCAAAACACACCTCTCAGGCCTATAAGTCAACATTTATTCGGATATAATGCCTGTTTGAAGCTTCAAGTAAATCTTTCATTCTAATTGCAAATACAAGATTCTAGATAAAACTCCCAAAAATTAAAATTTTTGAAATTAGTGAAAATTGTACTTGACACTAAATATGGGAAATAATTTAACTAGATGCAATATGTAAATCACTAAATCTTTACAATGCTAACTGATTCTAAAATTTCCTATACCTAAATACAAAAGTGAAATATTAACTAAAAATGTTATGTAAAACAAACTGTGAAAGACTAAAATTGGAGAATATCAACATTCACTGGCAAATGTCGATATTTATCAGGTTTCAATCTTATACAGTAACATATACACATTAACTGCCACCCTCATGGTTTGTCAAAAAGACAGTGAAAAAAATCAAAGAGTTCTGCATAAGAATGAAATACAAATTCCCTTTTTAAACTACATTTCACTCTTCCTCAACCGCAATACATTTTAACTGAAACTGCATCCATGTTATTATAATATTACTGTTTAAGTGGTCATCTTGAAAAACCATGTCAAACAATTGAAAACAAGATATAAACCATATGCACCCGCCACTAATACCTCATACATATATATCTAGATTAGACACTAGGTAAGGGTTCAGCTTGTTTCATATCTTTCAGTTGCACTTTTACTTGCTGACCATTCATTGTTTAATTCGCCTCCTGCCGCACTCAATCACCAAGAAACATTGTCCGTATGAAATTCTTAACCTAAGCTTATGGGCTCTCCAACCCTCTTCCAACTCTTCATTTGACATTCCTTACTCTACTATGAAAGTATGCATTTTTATCCATCTCTTCATTCATTTCGGTTGTCTATGTACATGGGGGGGGGGGGGGGGGGTCCCTGAGGTAAGGAAACCCTGCACCAGTGTTTGACATTTTACGCAGACTTCCGCAAACAACAGTTTGTATCAGAATTCTAAAACATCTTGCTTTTTTTCTGAAAGAAGTTGAAAAAAATCATAAAATTACAATTTGCGAGTTTAAGAATAAAAAATAAGCTTCAAGACAAAAATTTATTGCTCATCTTTTTTCTAAAATTCTCGGAAAAAGCACACTCATGGAAAAACAGTTGTTATAATTACTCAAAGTTCATTTATAAAGTAAAAAACATACTTTCATATAAATTTTCTTGAAAACATGCACTTATGGAGGATTGATGAAACCTAATTAAATTGTCACCCTCAATTTTTGGCCGGTTGTAAAGGTTGGTGATTTAACGAGGTTCATCCACAAATTAAAAAACAAAAATTAGAACAAAAATAACACAGTGATTCAACATTCAACTATTAAACATTCGACACTCTTGGTGAGCATAAAATTTTGTTTAAAGCATTTCATTTTATGCATTTTTAAAAATATGTTTATATATTCATTATAAAATCTAGTTAACATAAGGAATGAGAAAAATCTGATTCCCATAGCAGATACCAGGCTATAATTTGTTGGATGTCTTTTTATCCATTAGCTCACTTTATTTTTGCATTGAAAAAGGTTTCTTGTAACCCCAAAACACGTATCCGCAGCAATCTGCTATTAGACGTTGTTATTTCTCATTTTACGATCACCTCTGATATCACCACTATATAATTTATTAGTATGCATGTAAAGAAAGGATTCAACTGTTAAAGGAAATAGCAAACATAAAATGCAGAAAGAACTCACTTGAAAGGAATTTCTTGAAAGTTTGAGCTTTCCTGATTTTCATAATCATCTGATCAGAAAACAAAACGAGAGAAAGAAAGAAAACAAATTACCACAACAAATAAAAACAAGAATAAATAGTACAAGACTAACAAATCAAATGTTACGCACTTCTGTGGTTGTCATTAAAATTGCGTGGTTTCTTAGTGATGAGAACTTGAATATGAGCTCCAGTCTGTTCCACTTCAACACTTTTGTTTTCAGGTTCTTTTTGCTCACAAGCATTCTGATCAGCTTCTAGTTCATCCTCCTTGCGCTTTTGCTGTTCTAATCGAGGAATACGAAACATTGCCTGGGAGGAGGAACGGAATTATAACCAACATATATGATATTAAAATGCTAAAAGAAGCTACAGTGAAAAATCTACATACGACCACAAGTCACTTAAGCAATTGATGGTCATTATTTAGAGGTGGCATTAATCAGAGTTGAAATTTGGCTATGCACAAAAATGGAGATTATACTTCATTAAAATTTGTGTGAGTCAGTCTGAGTTGATGACTCAACTGCAAACTAGTTCAACCATCAAAATGTGAATACAGAATTGAAATTTTTTTTCAAGGATTTTTCAAGGACTAGTAGGACTATTTGAAAGACTGAACTGTTCTACAATAATAAAATAATAAGCGTTGATTTGATTCCAGTTCACAAAAAAGTTTCAGCATTAGACAAAACCTTTTACACAACACTATTAAAACTTTTAAATCAATCTTTAGCAGAATGAGCTGTAAGGAATTAGATTGACCACTGACCTAAAATAACAATTAAAAAGTAATATTTAAAATTAAAGTTTAATATAACACAATAAGTAATTAAAAAAATTCTAAGTTAAATTCAAAACTTTGCTGTGATAATCATGAAAGGTAAGACATTTTCCCTAAGCTTGTTCAATTCATACAAACCATGATTTTTTATGTGCTTATAAGTTTAGCACCTAATACATTGTTTTCAGTAACATGGGATTCAAGAGTGCCAATATTTGAACCTGCAGATCAGAAAATAACAGTGCTGACTGCTGTGGTCATTTAACTGAAATATCACAGCATATACCTAATGCAGCGGTTGGCAACCTGAATTGACTGAAGACATACTTTCTAAGTTTGTTGTGAACATAGGATTGACTTGTGGGAGGGAGAGGGGACCTGATGGACTTAAATGGATGTATTGCATACAGGGTTAAGTTGAGATTATGCTGACTTCAAATTGTAGGCCAACTCTTATAAAAAAATGTGAATACTTATTAAGTAGTTGATTTAAATTGCAAAAATAATGAACTGTCAAACAGCATCAGAATATTCTCAGACACAAGTATATTGTCTGCATTTAAATTGATAAAAAGACTGAAACAGTTCTACTGACTACAAAAAGTTTGAACATGTTTTCAAATAACTTTTCATTTAGACCTTAAACCGAACTTCGTTCCAGAAATTAATGCTTAATGATTTTATTCAGACAAAAAAGCAAGGCTCAAATATTGTCTCGATTGTCTCAAAATGGGCTCAGGATTGACAGGCTGATCCCAATCGACGGTTGCCTACTGCTAACTTACTGTATTGTGATGAATAAATGAATTTCTTTAGAATGAGTATCATTATGATGAAGCAGCAATCAATCAATCCTACTAGAAGTTCAGTATTTAACTACATGAATTTTGGAAATTTGCCTCCTAAAAAGGAACAGAATTTCCCTGAAAAGTTTTTGAACTAAGATTTAAGTAAAAATAAAGGATTTTTTCTTTTTTTACTAACAATCTTAAGAAATAAAAAAACGAAAAGAATAGAATTTCTATAGCAGATGTAAAAAGATAGAAATTTTCAAAATATATTCATCAAAAGAAAAAAACAGTAAAGAGACTTTGTTCTAGAGTAAAATAATTTCAGAATTACATTTAATAAAATTATGATGACAAATATTTGAAATCAATATAATGGTTAGAATGTTAAAAAAATTTCAAAAATTTTGTACACACCTTTAAATTTTTCCAGTTAGTCAAGAGCTCCTGGGCTAAATTAGAAATGCTACTTTTAAGTACAGATTCTTGATCACTGGGCTTCAAAGAATTTTGAATATCATCTTTTAAATCTAATTTTGATTCCACCTCTGATTTCATATTACTAGGATCCTGTGCAGTATCCACAGTTTCAATTGAAGTTTCAGAATTTACTACATCAAGAGTTTCTGATATAGATGTCTCACTGCCGACTTCATTATCAATCACAATTTCAGTTGGATTGTCTATTGCACTTTGTGATCCAGAGCTATCTGTTTCACTATCAGAGAAATCCACCATTTTAATTTTTTTCACTAAAGGTTCAGAAGGCTCTTCTGAAATCACATTCAAAGAGGGTACATCAGACTTGCCCGAGCATTCCTGCAACCATTTCTCAACAACACTCAATACTTTGCTGTCCAAAAGCATGGTCTTGTTTGATATTGGAAGTAAAGACAATACTTGCAAAATCTAAAAACAATTTTAAAAAAAAGTTAAAAATGACCTCAAACAATATAAATTGAAAATGCAATAAGTGGATACTGTTATTTTATTATACATAACATGAAAGAGAAAGGCAACATTTTCCTGTAAATCAAGATGTTAAGGTAATAAGGAAATAAAAGTTTACAAAACAAACAATATTTAACCATTTTAAATTATTGATTATTATTATGATATAATTCATCCAACAGTCCTCATTTAGAAGCTTATAGCCAAATCAACTCCTCCACGATTTATTGCTTCAAATGTTTGAAAATAGAAACATGTGAACCGCTCTTAATAATGCAGCTATTTTGGTTAAATAACAGACTTGCCAACTTTTCAAAACTGACATCAGTAAAACTTTTCGCGAAGCATTTAATAAAACGGAAACAAATTACTTAACATAACATTAGATTGTGCATGTAATTGCAATATTTAAGTAAAGCTAATCACTGCACTTTTATCATTTAAATGAATTTTAGTATATGGAAAATATACAAAATCTAACTAAATATGAAAATGAATATTCATATAATTTTGCCAATAGTAATCTTTTAGAAGTGTATAATACAACCCAAATTCAGAATAATAGAATATCAGAACTGTTTGAACAAAACTTGTTCCCGAGTTGGGAAAAATGAAAAAATGCAAATTAAAAGTACAGTAAAACCTGTAAAGTTGACCACCCTTGTAAGTTGACCACCTGTCTATGTTGACCGCTTTTGTCTGGAATGGAATTAGTCCTATCTCATATTATGAAGGGAAACCTCTGTAACCTGACCACCTCTCTATCTTGACCACTAATGTTCGTCAAATTTGGTTCGGAGTATTGTAAAAAACCCTTTGTAAGTTGACCACTTGGTTTATTTTTTTTACCTTTCTCCAGCAAATTACTTTATTATATTATTTATTTGTCTTTTATTATTATTATTTTTTTCATAGCATTCCAAGAATGTTTTTAATTCTTTCATGACAGAATATCATTTTACTAACTAAACAGCAGCATAAAGCTTAATGCTGCTCTTTATACTCCAAACTTGAAAAAGAAGTTCTTTCCAATTTGACACATCTGTTTTTGGTTTGTGGGTGCATAAGGGCTGCTGGAATTGGGAAATTATGTATATCTTAAAATAAAACAATATGTGACTTCCGTTGTTTATCAATAATGTTGCATTACACTTCATCTGAATCACAGCAGTTACACATTTAATCTTTCAGCAAGATTCTACTCCATGTCATGTCTCTAAATCGACTCGTAGATTTTAAACAGAAAGAGGAATTTCGGTATTAAACTGGTCAAGCAACTCTGGTAATCTTAACACAATCAAGAATTTGTGCTGGTACCGTCAGATCTCAAGAAAACAGTTCCAAGACCTGATGCCCACCAATAAAATTGCTCATTGCTGCATTGAAGAGGGTGTGGAAACTATCGATGTCAACGGGTGATAGAATCCGTCTGTGAAAGGATTCAAGCATTGAATCCAGCAAAAAAATGACGCATTCTAGTACTGATATGGTTTCTTTTGAAAGTGTTTTCCCCCTTTAATTTGAATATTCTAATTTTTTGACTCAATGTAAACCTTCATCACTATAAACTCTTGGATTATTCTTAATTGAGTATATTTGAAATGAAATGCATACTGAAATTAACAATACTTTTAGGTCTAATAAAGGTGACACGTTCATTTAAATACCTAGTTTGCACTTATATTTGGTTAGAATGAAATTTTTTCCAGAAAGTGAGAAGTATTCTATTATTTTGAATTTGGGTTGTAATAACCTGAAACAGTTTCCCTTCCTTGAAAAGATATTTATTTTTTCAACCTCTCAAAAGTAGTCAAGTTGGGAGTAAAAATTTTTCAGAAGCTCAAAACCAACCAATAATGCATCAAATACTGAAACCAAATATAAATTTACTGTATTGTGCAAACTTTTATGAAACAAATGCTGCAGTTAGAAAATGCTTTAAATTAAAAAAAATATATATAGCAAGGTATGCTGCTGTGCGCAGGTAAAGGGCAGTAACTGCTAATTTTTAATTTTTTTGTATTTTTGTCATCTATTGTACATTAGGTTTATTGTAGAAGATTGCATATTTGGTTTCCGCTGAAAAAAACCTCTAATTCCAAGATTTCCCTATGGTTAATATTGAATCCGACACACATTTCTTCAAATATCTCGAAAACTCATTTATGCAGATACTGCCTTTTACCTGTACACGGCAGTATACTACTATTTACATTTTACAAGATAAAAAAATGCATTTATATTTGAAAAATATTTTCAAAATCAGCAACTTCATCATGTGAAGAAAATGACGCTGAATTTAATGAAGCAGAAGTGGCTTTGCTTTTTTTTTTTGAATTCATTAAAAAACTTGTCTTGGCTGCTTCTACATTTCTCAAATGGACCTCTCCAGTCACATGGTGATCTATACCATTTTGATCACCGTAAGAAATCATTAAGCCACTCACACAAATCTCGCAATGCACATATTTCCCCCTTTCTTATCACACTTTTTCAGCGTGGAAATTCAACAGTAGATGACTCCATGTCCATTTGAAAATAACACGTTGTGGTTCAGAACTTGTTTCATGCTGCCTCGTTCTTTACCACTGGATCGAAAACAGCACTGGAGTCGACCAATGAGCTTACAGAAATTAAGCCGAGAGTGGCTAAGGTTGCCAGATCTTTCCCCATAGCAAGCAAATTGAAAGATTGAAACGAAACAGCTTCCATCTGCCGCCAGCTGGGGGGGGGGGGGGGAATTACCTATTGGGCGATTTTGACACAATCTGGCAACACTGCAGCTGCATAAATGCTCTGAAGACAAGACGAGGCAAAATGGCCAGTTGTGTTTAGAAGGTAGCTTGGGGGAACGGAATGCTTCATTTGGCTACTTTCAAGTGAATCTGAGTTTCCCCCCTTTTTTTAGAGGATTTTTTTTGAACAAACAATTATGATTATTTGATTGGAAAAACAGTTTCAAAGTGAACTGTAGCTAAAAACCGTAAAATCTGGAATCTATACGTAAGCCTGTAAAGTTTAAGTGACATCCATGAATTTTACGGATAATCCATAAAAGTTAACTCTTACTCTACTTATAATTTCACAACTATTCTCAAAATTTATAATAACACAGAATAAAGTCATATGCCAAGATCAAACACCTTCCTCACCTTTGACTTTAAATCTAAATCAACAACGTCAGCCATCCAACTCCATAACAGAGGAAGTCCGTGATAATCCAAAAAGAGTCTCAAGCAAGCTTGCTCTTCAGTTTTCTGTAAAGATTTTAAATGTATGGTTAACAATTATTATTTCAAACTTCATCGCATCAACAAACGTCAAAAAGCTTTCATACCACTATGATATCTAGTAACTGGTGGCGAGACTCAGTGTCATCTGCTCGAACCATTAAACGAGCCAACTTTAAGGTTTCTTCTCTATTTCGTAGTCCTTTGTTGCCATTTAACTTTTCAATCTCATCAGAGAGCTAAAACAAGCAATAGACGGAGATGTTTGGAACAATTTTAATTTGCGTTTTATTTTTAAGCATTTTTTAAAAAAACTTTTTTTTGATCTATTAAAGTTGAAAAATTAAAGTGAAAATGAGGCCATGTTATACAAAAGGGTAAAAAAATGATTCAACTCGCAAATTTTGTTCACATTTATGCATCAACAAATTTTTAAATGAGCACATTACCATTTTTTTCTGTATTTAAAAATACTAAAATAAAGTCTTGAAACTCTATGATTAAGCAAATTAATATTAAATCTTTGTCAAACTAAATGCAATTACCGAATGTTCACACAAAGCTTCTGTTTAATAATTGAAGTAATACGTTAAAATTTAGGAAAGAGCTACATGATCATTTACATTCTAAGAGGTTGTTCTTTATTTATTCATATTTAACAATTTTACTTTTTAAATTTTAAATACGTATTTTATCTATAGGTTGTATCCCTCAAGTTGTCAGCTACGCATCTCTTTATAGTAAATAAAAGTGAGGTTTCAAAGAAATTCTGAAAGGAAGTCTGTGGCAGACCTGTGTCCAGGAGACCCCATAGCACCTACAGCCTTGAAATTTTGTACAAAATTACTTCGAGCAAAGGGGGGTGTGCACCTGGGGTTTTATTTTTTTAAATTCGAATTAGTTTCTTAATAATTAATTTTTTAAGCTCAAATTTCATGTAAATTGCCAATTAATGCCTATTAAAGGGGTGAAAAATTACCTGCAAATATTAATATCATATATTGTTGGAAAGGGTAGAATTTTCCGCGTTCTACGCAGTTTGTTTCATTGCTCTAACTTAAATACGGAGGAAGTTATTTAGGTTTTTAGCTCGAACTTTTTTAGGCTTAGCTAAAATTTAGGCACTACTTTCTTCATTAAATCTATCAGTAAAAAGCAAAGGAATTGTCCATACAGTTTTCTTTTTGACGCCACTGGAAAGAGTGGCTTTTTTTACTTCAGATCTAACTTGACCTTTGGTAGAAAAATTGCACTTCTATCTCCAAAGGAAAAAAAGTTACAAGCCGTTAAAAATCAAATTTGAATAATCTCATATCCATTAAAATTATTGATGTTTTATTTATGTCTTTTCAAATCGATTTTTTCTTTCTTATTCAAAACTTTGGGAGTTTCGATTTTAACGGAAAATCTTAGGCTCACTCAATTCAAGCCCTGAACTAAAGAGCAAAATATATTACTAGAGACAAGAATATGAAAGCGACTTTTCAAAAGTACAAAACTGCAGTTTTGCAATGCTCAGGAGCCCCTTAGCCCTTACGGCTCTGCAAGTTGGTACAAGTTATTTTGAAATCCTTGGAAGGGGTGCTTTTTGTTCCAAAGGGAGCAATGCGTTATTAATCTGTTTCTTTTAATTGACGATTGAAATTTTTGCGAATCAAATAAGATTGCGAAGCAATCTTCGGGGGTTGGTGAGTGTTAGTGAGCAGGGTGGCAAAGTCCCCTAGTACTTGAAAAATACTTTGTGAAAGGTTCATTTTTTCATGGATTTTACCGGAAATCGGGTATTGCCATCAGTGTAGGTTCCCTTCAATAAAGTAGGGATGAGGGTGGGGGAATCTTTGATTTTAAAATGACTTTTTCAATGGATATTAATTTCCTTGACATTTCCAGGTTTTCCATGGCCTATCAACCATGAATTGTGTACCTGCATTACGACAAAAATAAGATTTAAAAAGATTCCAGACCGTTTTATCTTCCCAATCACGTTTCTTTTCATCTTTCTTCTTTCGACTAGTTGCACTTGACTTTGTAGCACTGTATGCATCAATGGAAATTTGCTTTGTTCCACCAATAAATCCAGAACAAAGAGCTGTGCCACAGTAACACTTTTGAGCTTCTCGTCTATAAGGAAAATTTTAAGACTCAATAAGAAACAAAGCAATTTATAACATAAAAAACAATTTAAAACAGTAAAATATCTAGCAAAATTAAAATCAGCTAGCCGAGATTGCATTGCGAAGGTCAAGATTTACGGTCGCCATTCGCCACATGGCGAGTCAGTTTTCAAAATTGGCGACCCCAAAACGGGTCGCCAACTTTTTTTGGGGGTTATTTTTATTTTAGATCCCAAGAAAAGAATTCCACACCACTCCACAGATGCATCAGTACAATAAGGATTCACCGATAGAGACCATACTCCAACTGAACGTTGTTTATTTTACAAAGCTTGTATGTCTTTTCTCACTGCCTGCCTGTATGTTGGTTATTTTACATTTCTTGAATGTTCCTCTTACGCGATTCAGGCCATGTAAAATAAGCAAGAATACAGTGAATTAGGAAGCCATTTGCACAAGATCAGAGCATTTGCTCCTTAGTCTTGACTCTTTGTTTTTCAAGTAATTAGCGTTCTATAATCATGATTTCAAGAAGATATCATTATATTTTAGATAAATTTTGATTATGCCTTCAAAGTAATTACCTTTTCACGTTTTTTAGTTTGGTTGCTCAAATGGTATATTAAATTCAAACTTTATTTTTTTTTTTACATCGTATTATACACTACCTCGGATTATACGAAGCTTTTTTTTTCATCAGGCCCATTTTAGAACCTGCAGATTATAGGCCGCCCACGGATATTATGCAGGAAAATATGGTTATTAAATTACAGGGTTTGTACGCTTCGGGAAAACCTGGAATTGTCAGGGAAATTTCAAATTTTGCCCCCCAAAATATTTTTTCCAATTTTTTCCCAGGGAATTTTGTACTTTGAGCTCTAATCTTCGTTTTTATCGATGTTTCTAGCGGCAAAATGACGGCCGCTGTTAAAGAAAACATCCAGCGGCAAAATGAGCGGCAATTTTATCGTCAGCGGCAAAATGAAACTGGCAATAAAATAAAAAAGGCAACCCCCCGCAAAAAAAACTTCCGCGAACACCATTTTTGCCCCTCAACAGTTCCAAAGAAAAAAATTCCTAAGGTGAACAGGAATTATGCACAAATTTAACGGGAGAAGAACATTTTCTTGCTTCTAAAGCACAAGCTTGCGGATGGTAGGGTCAATTGGGATTAATCAAAAAGACTTTTCAGTTATGAATTAAATGTAGTCGCCATTTTTGGTCATTCATAAGATGGAAATAGACATGATGCTTAAATGCCTAAGTTTCCAAAAACAAAGCAGAATTGGATGTTTTCTTTAACTGCAAACTAATGAAAACAACATAAAATATGCTGCAACTTGATTTTTTTAAAAATTTTATTTGAAATATGTAATTTTCTTGAGAAATGAAAAAAATTGTTTTGTTGTTTAATCTTATCCTCATTGCCTTGGAAGCAGGGTTGGATTTGGAAGTGTGGAGGCCCTGGGGCAACGAAGGAGTAGAGGCCCCTAATCAGGGTTCAAAACGATCATCATATTTTCGAAAATATCCGATACTTTGATATATATCCAAACATTTTGATATATATGTACATATCCTATATTTTCGATTTTTTTGACCCGTGAAAGTTTGGATACATTGTAAAAATTTTATTGTGGAGGCCCAGGGGCAGTAGCCCCGCCTGCCCTTCGCTAAATCCGGCCCTGCTTGGAAGCAAATGTGCTAAAACTTTTCAACTGAATTGTAGTTTCATGAAGATTTATTATTTTTAAATTGCTTTCATGCTACAAATTCAAAAAAATTATTTCTTAATTTTTGTCATAGCCGCCATATTTGGTCATTCCCAAGATGGCAGTACACAAGACGTTTTAAGTGCCTAAGTTTCCGAAAATGGCATTGGATATTTATTGCAATGCAAACTATTGATAACACAAAATGTGCCCTTTTTTTATGGGTAATTCATAATTATTTTCTGGAAAAATGCAAAATTTTATCTCCAGAACATTTTTTTAAAAAATTCTAATTGATTTAGACGCTTATGTGCTAAAAACTGACTATTTTGTATTAATTGTAGTTTTTTAAGGATAAATTATTATTTATAACTACTTTTATGCTACAAATTCAAAAATCTACTCATTATCTTAAATCTTTTACTTAGTCGCCATATTTGGTCATTTGCGAGATGGATGTAGACATAAATTTACAAAAACATAATTAGATGTGTTATCTCAATGTCTATTGAAAGCAACTTCTATGGAAAGTAAATGTGCAAAAAAGAAAACTTTTAATTTTAATGCAAGCATTCTTTATATGCAAAAGAAAAAAAAAGCTGATTATTGGCATTGGCCTATGATTGACAGATGTTGACTTTTGTTAGAATGCATTATATGGTATGCCCATCGATGCAACAAGTTAATCACATTTATACTGAAAAATAGCTTTGTACTTGTTTTGTGTTACATACTAATAAGAAAATAAAAAGAATCGTAAACCAAAAGCGGAGAAATATTGCTGCCGATTACAGCATTACGCTAATATGTGGCATCAAAGAAACGTTAAAATAAGTTGAAAGTACTTTGTTTTTAACAAACAGTAAACAAATAAAAACAATTTCAAACAAAATGTTAAAAAAAAAACTTAAATTGTAATAGAGTTTTTTTTTAAAAAATCCAATTTTTCTTTTTTTTTTTTTTTACAAATGGAAAAGTTTCAGTTCTTACGCATTGCTACTTAGAACAATTTTGACTATTTTGAAAATATTGTTACTTAAACTTAATTTTGAATGAAGCGAGTAACCTGGAATTTTCTAAAAAATAACCTTGAAAAGTCAGGGAATTTTTTTAACCAAAAGTGTATGAACTCCGTACTTTTTCCAAATTCTTTTTCTAAAACAGTTTTATGTTTTGCTTTAAATCTTGTTCTGAAAGTTTTTTAAATACTATGCAAATTATGGCTTTAAAAAAAAAAAAAAAAAAAAAAAAAAAACACCATAATGTATGTTTTTTTTACATAAACCCTCGAAGGTCATTCTGATCCTATTTGATTCCCAATTAACTCAAATAGCCTTCATTCTGAAAATCGTCAAAATAGGAAGACTAATTAATCAATTTAAAACTTGAAAAGGCAACTTGTTTTTAACCACACAAAGCCACCCCCCCCCTGTTTTATCATCGCTTTGCCATAATAAATGTTTCATGTTGTCCCATAAATCCTGTATTTCATTAAAAATAGAAAGGAAAAAAATATATTTTTATAAGCTATATCTTATATTTCTGCTGTGATGTGGACGCTAATACTCGCAATCGATTAGGAATACATTCCATTGAAAATCGTTTAAACAACGGGGGCTAGTTTCTATTTATTCGAATAACTGTTGTAATTTTTTAATCTTCAATCGCATCAGATTAAAATATAAGCCAAATAGCCAATCCTTTGATCGTTTTCCCTTCATAGTCATCCTAACATGGCGACGCTGCGTATGGAACATAGTCGCAATGTTTGGCCATACTCTTAGTTCAAATAATGCAAAAAGAATTTTTTTTTTTTGGATATATATTCTTGGTAAATGCCAAATTGTATATTACTGGAGAAGGTGTGTAGTTAATTATTTTTATGCCAAAAAAAAAACAATAATAATCTTAGTTATTGAAAAAATTCAAATCATATGTTTATATATTATTTTTTCTGTTCCCTTTGTGTTAATTTTCTTACGATTAATTCTTTTCATTAAACTAGTTATCTGAATGCTTGTTGATTTTTACTGTCATGGCGCTTGCAATGATTTACAAAAAGATTTTAAAGGAATTTGTTGTTGTTTTTATGGGAACTTCCTTTTTTTTCTTTTCACTGTGGGATCATGGTACTGTGTACACTACTTTATTTTTGGTTTAATGATTTTTTTTTCTTATGAAACTTTAAAATGGATGGAAAGAACCATTTGCTTCCGGAGCTCCCAACCTTCACCCAGTGCCTCTTATATTTCCATGATTAATATAATTTATATTTCTTGTTAGCATTCCTTCAGCATCACTTTCATAATATTTGTTTCAAAAAATACAAATTGACCCCCCCCCCCCCCCACCATTCTCCTAATAGAGCGCTGTTTTCAAAACCCGGTAAAACTGGTGGCCACCAAGTTTTTTGAGTCTAGTGGCCATTGATTGGCCACTTGAAAATTTTCTGAATCTTGAGGTCTATTGCATTGTTACAGCAAGAACAAAAATAAGATATTTTTATTACGCATTTTGAACCATCAAAATGATGCAAAATGAACGGCAAACAGAAATGAACTCAAAAGTTTTTTTAGATAACCTTTTTGCATAGATTTTAGCTCTATATTGTACATTTATTGCTACACCACCATGCAACAAATAATAAAAAATGTTGGCATTTTTTGTTATGCGTTGGTTGTCTAAGGTGGTTTTCAAAACACACATACTTTTTATTTATTTTTCCATCTCAAACTTCAATTATCCCCCCCTCCCCCCAATTAAAAACAATGACTGAAAAATTTGACATGGTAAAAACATTTGAAGGTAGTTTGAGATGATAAAAATTTCAAGATTACAGGTTGAAAAATTAATTTGAACTTATCTTTAGTTATAAAAACAAATTTAACAGACAAAAAAGTTACATACAAAATCTGGCATAAGTATAATGAATTCAATTTACTAAGTTTAGTTTTTTTCAATTATCAGGAACATGAGGGGAATCTGTTTAACTGAAATTAATTTTATTTTACAGATTGAAAAAAAAAAAAAAAAGGTTTAGGACAAATACAAGGATAACTCACCCATATCTCTGAAATTTATAATCCAAAGTAAGTTCTTCTCCTGCATAAATGTGTCTTTTTGCAAAAACTCCAACCCTTAATTCACCATTAACAGTCCACTAAAAAATAAAGTAAAATACTATTTGTATCGATATAAATTTAGCCATAATTAGTGCAAATAAAAGATGCCAGTCTTCAAAGGTATATGCATGAATTAAACAGCATTTTATGTAAATTAAATTTAGAATATTGAAATCTGTATCCTATAGTTTGCATTTGAAAAATTAATCAGTCAAAGAATATCAAACTGAAAAGCACAAAATTGTGTTGTAAATCCAGGGTTTGGAAATATCATAATATTTTCGAAAATATCCAAAATATCCGATATTTTGATATTATATCGGATATTTTGATATCTATCCGATATTTTTAATTAGCACAAACTAAAGTCTTCAAAATGGTAAATGCATCCTCAAATCACTCTTTATTTTATTATTATCACAATATGTAGACTTAAAATTAATGTTTCTTTAATTATTTATATCTAATATTTCAGTTTACATTTCTATTAATTTTAATGGAATTAATTTAGCATTAGCTGTTTTACTCATTTTTCTTCTGTTGGCTACTTTTACAGCTATATGATTCAGAAATAAATAATATGCAATAGTCGGTGACATTTTCACATTGGTCACAAGACATTTTCTTTTCGTCTGAGCAATGTTTAAAATTTTATTAGGCACTTTTAATATGAATTAAAATTGTTAAATTACCAATAATTTTATCCATATAAAACACAAGTAAAAAAGAAATATTATATTAACTTTGTTATATTAGTGATGTATTATACATCATAAAAAATATAGTAAATAAGTTTTTGGTTATTTTTAATAATAAATGAACAATATTACTATGATTAACATACTTTTTTTTGAATATTATAGTTGAAAAATAAACATCGAAAATATCATGATATTTTCAAAATAAATATCGGATATATATCGTGATATATATTGACCGTTATATATCAGCGAACCCTGTAGTAAATCATTTAAATCAAATTTTTTTCAAAATCATAGCAAATGTTTTAAAACTACATAACAAAAATAATACAGTTTTTTTTAACAAATTATGGATGAATAAATTCAAACTAGCAGGCAAAACATTTTTGATAGAAATTTTCTTTGAAGCTATAACATATCTTATGCGCATAAAATTTTCTTATGTAACAAATGCTGATGCAAAGAAAACAAAATGTTACCTTTTGAGTTTCACAATTAGGGTCACAGCTATGATTGATAAAACGAGTATAATTTCCTTTGTTTGTGGCATCCAATATTTCATCTGTTTTTAATGCCATAAAATAACAGTGTACATTTTTTTCTTTAGCATACTGCTTCACCCTCTGTCGATATTCTTTGTGATTCACAACTTCTCCTACAAATTCTACAAGAAAATCCCCACTAAAACAAAGAAAAAAAAGACGGTTAAAAGAAATTGAAATTTTTTTATTTTTATCTCAACAAAGCAAAAAATAAGTAATACAGTATGAGACCCCAAATCCGAAATGTTCAGGACCGCGATCTTTCCGGATTTTGGATTCCGACTCAAAAATAGTGAAAGCTTTTTTCTGATTTGGCGAATGTTGTGCTAAATTTTCTTTTTATTTTTGATCAATATGAATGGAAATATTATTGTGCTAAAACAAAAGTCAGAAACAGTTTGCAGCGCCTTGTAGTTCCCGAGTGTTGCTTTCTATTATTATGTAATGTGCCAATCTAGACAATTCATAAACTAAATTTTTCTTAAAATAATTTTGTACATTTGTTCAATAGTCTTCTTACTGCATATTTATAAAAAGAGAAAAAGAATTATCATTAACCGAACGTGGATGTTAAAAGACTGCTGCACAATTACACCAAAACGCTTATAACATGTGGCATGGAAAAATTAAAAAAAAAAAAAAGAAGCCAAACTAAAAGTACAGTGTTTTTAACAAAAAACTGCCGAAGGTTAACAATTTTGAAAATTTAAAAACTGGCAAAAAAAATATATATATAAATAAATAAATAAATAAAAATAAAAAATAAATAAATAAAAGGGGAGGGGGATTTTTTTCTCTTTTTTTCATTAAAAAATTCTTTTTTTAATATTTATGGGAAAAAGTTCCGGATTTTGAGATTCCGAATTTGGGGGTCTTATTCTGTATAAATAAATTTGGTAAGTTTTGAAATAAACCCGTGAATAATTCATAGCAAATATGAACAATACTTCCATCATGTAAGGTAATATGAATTGATGCGGAATACAAATCTGCTGGAGAAAGCTATTCATTTTGATGATAACAGTTAAATGCTTTTACTAATTTATAAAAAGGCTGGCCTGCCTTGTCCAGTGGTCTTAGATGTCTGACTGTAATGGGGAGGTCCCAGGTTCAATTCCCTGCTCGGAGCATGGATGTACCTTCTCTTTCCTGTCCTTGTCCTTTCCTTCTGCGAATATGTTGCTGTGCTGTGAATGGTTGCCTATGCCTACCCTATAAATGGTTCCTTATGGCATGTGCGTATTGTGGAAGATGGACTTTACACCAAATCACAGCACTATTGGAAAAGTGAAGCAGCACAAAAAATGTAAAATAAAATAAGTTTTAAGAGTTACAAATTGCTAACATACCTAGATATATCTTGTAAAGTATTTATTCCAAATCCTTTTTTATCTGTGTGAACTATTTCCATATTGATATACTGCTTCTGCAAAAGAAGTTCATCTAGTTTGAAAAAAAGTTGTTTTTATCAAATACAAAAGTTAAATTAAACATATACCAGACTTGACAACCTAACCTTACAAAACGGAAAATTAAGAGAAACAAAATGAAAATATCCACTTGTAACCAGATAAATGCTAGTACAAAATCGGTATTTTTCATTTTTTTTAACATAAATTATATAAAAAATAATCCACAAGATATAATAACATTTAAATATTAACAGTAAATAATTTTTTAAAGATTTTTTTTACTATTTAGGTCTTTCATTTATTCCACAGTTGAATACCTCCTATATAAATAATTTCAAACTTAAAGACTTACTTTCTGGAACTTTTTATTTGAACATGCTTCTCCAAGAAGACATCTACTTCCACTGTAAAATTAAAAAAACTTTATAAATTGAAAATATGCGGTTTTCGCCATCAATTTAAGATATAAGATACAACATTTTGTATGTAAGATTAACAATACAGTAATACAGTACAAAATCAAATATCTTTGAATGCAATAAGTTTTCAGACAAGACTAAAGAAAGTAATTTCAGGATTACGAAACGGCAAAATACAATTTATAAAAACTGATATGCCTGGTTTTATGATGGTATTTTTTGGGTTCTGTTGGTCAGATATATGTGAACATGCTGTGGAAAAAAATAATGAACAGTTCAAATGATTTTTTTTTCTAATAACAGGTAACTAGTGATTTCTTTTTTAGAAATTCCATTAAAAAGTGAAGCATTAAAAAAAAAATCTGAGGCAACTTACTTTACCAATTACACTGCACAGCAACAAAACAATCTCAAAATGCTTCTGAAACCAATCTTGCTAATTCTTACTCAAAAATTGCTCCCTGAATCCAAATATGTGAGCACTGTTTTACCCTATCTTCTACCACTTTTTGGGAATAGCTACCCTCTAGGTTTTCAGTTTTTGACAGTTTCATTACCTAGAGGAGGGGGGGGGGGGGTTTGTGCCATTAAAATTTTTAAGGGGGTGTTTTTAGGGGTAATTTTTACTTTTTAGGGTGGTTCTTACTTTGGAGGGTGTCTTTGCGATATTTAGGGGGGATGCCTTTTTTGCTCTTAGGAAGGATGAGCACCCCTGGTTTCATAGTATAATTATTTTGATTCGGAGGAGAAGGCAGTGGCGGATACAAGGAAAGGGGTCATGATCCCCCCCCCCCCAAACCATGGGGAAAATTTTGAGTGTTTGCTTGAAAAAATATTTAAAAAAATGTCAAAACCATGAGAAAAAGCAAATGTCTTTTTGAATTCAATTTTTTGGGGCATTACATAAAATGGTGGGTACAAAGAAGTGGGGGGAGGGGGTCATGGGATTCGTGACCCCCCCTACCAATCTGAGACAATACTTTTTAATCTGTTACAAGATTCATCTCATCTTAGTGAAAATGATTGCTAGAAAAAGAAAGAAAAGAAAACCTGACCCACACACTTGAGAGAGAAAATAATTTTTGAATTCCCTTTTTTTGGGGGGTATTACTTGTCCCTTTTCTATGACTTTATATGTAGGCAGTAAATTAGCTCTGTTTGAGACATTTTCTTTTTCTCGGAAGCTGTCTTCAGGCACCAGTATAATGGAAAGAAGTGTGTGCCGATAGTTATTGCAATGTGTCAATATTTTTTATGTAGTCTCTGAATATTATTCTTTTCTGTTGTGATTTTTTAGATATTTTTGTTTTTGTTCGTGCTGAGTTTATTTTTAAATGAGCTGTAAATAGCTAGTTTAGATCAGTGTTTTGGACTTAGTGTTGGGTAGGAAACTTAAAATTTCAGTATCGTGCTTGCCCGAAACCTCGTTACATGAGGATTTCCGCAATTAGCCCATCATATTAAATGGAAACTGTGCTGAAAAAGCAGCGTTTGTTAGAAAAAGGACAACCTGTAACCAAAATAATGAAGTGTTCAGGTAACAAAACATTGTAGTCTTTCATGAAAAATTAAAAAAACTGATGAACCCAAAAACCGACGGAAACATATCCGGAGTTCTTGTATTGGACTCTGAGACTGAGATGTCTTCATTTGCACCTGATTTTTGACAATTGAAAAGAATCGGTGAGTATTCATCAATGTCCGAATTATATTCATGAAATATTTAATTTTAAAGAAGATTTTTCCCGCATTTTTTACTATTATTTAGTGAAGTTTATTGTACTTTTTTTGCATACAAGATCGATGTGTGCCCTGTGTTGAGTATTATGCTAATGTTAAATCAATATCTAAATGTATCATGTTCATAAAACATTTAATTTTCATCAGATTTTTGTAGTATTTATTTATTATATTGTGTTGCCTGGTGTGAATACTGGTCTTAAGTTATAATACAAGTTAACTAGGTCAATTTAATGTATTCAATTATTATTAATTAAGTTCAATTAATAATAATTTACGTATTTAATTTATAATAGCTAAAATCAATTAAGTTTTCAACCAACTAATGGCCAACTTTGTGCTTTTGTTGACACTTAAAGAAACTTAAGTTCAAGAAAATTGTTGTACCATTCTTGAGCATGCCCACCCTCCTAAAATGAAATCCTGTATCCACCCCTGGGTGAAGGAAGCATCAAACGAACCAAAAACATTCTTCTGAGCAGCAAGAAAGGTGAAAAGTTAAAAAACACAAACACTTGTAGCAAAGAAGGAGACTCAAAGAGGTATTCTCCTTGAAAGAACTTCAGGAACTAGGAAATAAAGTTCCATGACTTTTCCCTGATTAAGTTCACCAAATTTCCCTGATTTACGTTACCAATGATAATGGTTTCCTTTCTTTGCACTACTGGAAAAGCATTGCATATTAAATAAAATGCAGGGTTTAAAATTGTTTAAGCTGTTAATTAAAAATATATTTTGAAAAGATGCTCTTTTTTTGGTAAAAATAGTATATTAAATAATCGACAGAGAAATATTGTAGGAAATCTAAAACAAATACTTTACTTCCAGGAACCAGTTAACATAAGAATCCTAAGAAATTATTAAAACCACTCTTAAAGACATATCTAATCATGATAAAACTAAAAAATTTAAATGGAAATAATATCTTGAACTGAATTTTCAAGCAGTTGCTGCAAGAATAACAAGTGATAGTTAAAGTATAGAAGTAATGCAGTTTTACTTACGTAAATAGTACTGTCGTAAGCAGGTAAACGGCAGTATCTGCAGAAATTAGTTTTCGAGACATTTGAAGAAATGTATGGTTAATTCAGTACTAACAATAGAAAAATGTTGGAATTAGACGTTTTTTTGGGCCTCTTTTACAGCGGAAACCAAATAAGCGAGTATGTACAATAAAGATAAAGTACAACAATATGACAAAAATGCAAAAAAAAAATGAAAAACGTGCAGTTACTGCCCTTTACCTGCATAGGGCAGAATAGACATATTTATGAAAAACAAATTAAAATCTTTCAACAACCAGTCTCATTGAGCTATTTATTCCCTAATTAAGAACTTAGGTTTTAATGAATACAGCATTTTAACTATTCAAAAATAATAAAAATATTTATGTATGTACACAACTCAATTTCAAATGATTTCCTTAATTGTCGAAAAAAAACCTTAGATTACCTTAGTAACAAACAACATTGAAATGCAAAAACAATTATTAATTTCAAAATGTGTGTGTATATGGTTTTAAAATAAAAGAGTTTTAAAGTTTGAAAAAAAAAAAGAAAACCCTTCGTGTAATCTGAAATAAATGACAGCGAATAATACCATGGCAAGAAAACAAATTTGATTTTCAGTCAAAATTCAATGTCAGCAATTAAATGAAAAACTCCAAAGTGATAACTTTTAAGATTTTTTCCGCATTAATTTAAAAAGATATTTTCTTGAAATCGTGATAAGAGTATGCTAATTACTTCAAGACAATGAGTAAACGCGAGGGAGCAAAGTCATTAATGACGGCTTCCTCTTTGCCTGTAGGGTTGTTTATTTTACGTAGCATGGAATGCGTGGAAGGAAAATTCAAGCTAGGTAAAATAAACAACTTTACAGACACAGAAGCAATCTTAGGAAGCTCATCCTAAGATTGAATACTTTTACCTTGAGGAAAAGGGATGCACAAATATGCAGCACTGTATAATCGCACATTATTAATTTTACTTTTTTAAAAGAAATAATTGGCGGAAAATTTGGGAATCAAAGTACTTCATCTTGCAAGGGGAAAAAAATTGTTTTTCTTTATTTGATCAATTTTCCCTGAATTTTTGTTATTTTTTTTCAAAATTCCCTGATATTTCCCTGAGCGATAAAGTTCCCTGACTTTTCCCTGATCTCCCTGATCTGTCGCTACCCTGTTACATTTGAAGAAGTAATTAAAATGAAAAAAAGAAACTAAATACGCTTATAGCCGTTAAAGTATATTTCAGCGGAGATACCATGTCTATTGTTTATCACTATTTCATGTAATCATTAACGTAAGAGAAGCTGCATTCCCAGAAATATAAATACACATTAAAGCTATATTATAGGCATAATCAATTTAATTTTTAATCACAATTATGTCTATAAATATAACTTGAACAACTATAAATAATATAGGGAAGTTTTACTGCTGAAGAGCTGCGATGCAACATGCTCATATGCAACATGCATATACTTCTGTTTTTGAAAAGAACGCCAATGATCTTAATGAAATATTCCCCAACAATTAACTATCAGTTGGTTTTGGAGTAAAATTTGACTTTTAAAATTTATTTTTATTTTATAGTTAAAGAGTGTTTGGAAAAATATAACTTTATTATATACATGTTACTCGTACTTCAAATTATAAATAGGCATTTACATTTTTAATAATATAGATGTGCACTAGCACCAACTTATGTTTAAAAAAAAATATATATGCAAGAAAGGGGGGGAGAGGAGAGTAAGAGCTCGTCAACCTTTAGACGGGCATAAAGGTTCTAATTTTATTTAAGTAAACCACAGATATAAAAGTTGAACATATTTTTAGTAACAGAATAACATTTCATTGAAAAAGGAATTGTTGTAAACTCTCGATCTTCATAGGTTGATCCAAAAAAAAAAAAAAAATTTACAAGCAGAATTATTTGAAACGTTGTGGAGCGAATATTTCCACCCAGGGTGGTTGACAGATGGTGCTAGTTGTCCTACAGCAGTTCGACGAGTAAGTAGTGTCAGTACGCAGAGACCTAAGGGAGACAGTAATGGCAAGACGTCTAAAAAACGGTCTGGCAAAGAGGTGCGAGCCGTAATTCGATTCTTATGTGCCAAGAATGTGGTCGCATCCGAAATTCACAGACAAATCATTGAGGTATACAGGGACAAAGCAGGGTTGGCAAGGTTTTGGACACTACGGTAAAAACCACGGTAAAAACCCTGGTTTTTACCGTCCTGTCCAAAACCATTGTATCCAAAACTGTCCGAAAGTGTCCCAAACTATATTTTTAGAAAAATTGCATTCTGTGAGAAAACATTAAACACAGAATGAAATTTATCAAAGTGATGTTTTATATTGAACATTTATTCAATGTGAACATTAGGGTGGGCCGAAATAAGCCGAAAATGTTTTTTTTTCAAAATTAATTTTTGGATAGCGCGCAAAAGTTGCGTAGTGAGCTAGTTAGCACTCAAAAAAAATTTCTTGGATATTAAAAAATATCTGGCCGGCGCTATTTGACATTGAAAAACCGTAAAAAAAGAGAAAAATGAACTTTTGTCGAAATTTTTTTTAAAAAACTAAATTCCAAATATTTTGCTGGAATGCACCGAAAATGTTATATATTGAGCCAGTTCGAGCCCATAAAATGTTTCATTGATTTTAATGAGCATTTAACCGCTCCTTTCCAACATCAAAAATTGGAGAAAAATGAAAAAATATTGAATTTCTTTAAAAACCAATGTAAAAATTATTTTTCAAAATTAAATCATAGACTAATTAATTAAATAGCACTATTAATCATAGTAATTATTATCACGCAATAGTATCATACATTTTCTAGAATTACATATATAGATAATAAAATTTAAAAAAAAAAAGAAATCTTCAAATTTGATTTATAATACCTCATGCATAATGAATATTATTTTTTGGAATAATATTGTCCCTTGTTATCAAATGATGGAAGTTCTTTCCTAGCATGAAGTTTTGCACGAATGTATCCATCTCGTGCAGTTTCACCACGAACTTTTATTGCAGCTTCGATTATTAGTTTCACACAACGTTTCACAGCTTGCGTGTGACAGGGAAATTTCTCGAAAGTAAACTCTGTAGAATGTTCTTTGTACATTTCTTTCCATTGTTGGTCTTTTAGATGCATTGTAAGAGTTGACTCTGTTACAACACAGTTTGCCCAATCAACTAAATCAACATAATCAATGGCTTCAAAATTGAGTTTAGGACGCTCAAAAAATCGTACACCATCCGAGCTCTTCGTCTTCTTATTTCTAGAGTTCAGAATGCGCCTAACAGCTAATTTCCGAATGTATTTTCTTGAGTCAAGCAACATTGTCAACAGTAGCTGTTCAGGATGAGCGAAATATGCATTACTTGAGAGAACTTTGAAAATTATCTCCTTAACGTTGTCTGGAAACTGCCTTCCAAGAGAAATCATTTTCCAAAAATGATGGGCGCAGTACTGGCAGTTCGGTTTTATTTTTATTTCAAACCACATTGGAGCATAAACTAACATTACATACTTTACAAGTATTGTAAGATTTTCTGATGGAGTTGGAGTTCCTATATACAAGCGTAACAAATGGTTTGCAGTTGTCAGCCATCGCGCATGACTGACTGAGTTTGCCTGGGCTACTGTCAGCCACGCTTGAAGGACAACTGACCATCTTTTACGGCAAGACAGATTCTATACAAATATTGTTGTTCAATACTTAAATTTTTTATATCTTCCATGTCCAAAACCAGAAGATTGCAGTCAATTTTATCAAATTTGACCACCAGATTTTTTTACAATCTCTAAGAAGTTGTTCGATAGCTCCAGAATATGAATGTGGCCACTTTGTGCAACCGTCCAATTCCAGTATAAGATGTCTCATTACGGAGATTGGACGCAAGAGAGGACCCCTTTAATTGCTTAACTCCCAGCTGTGGAGGTGTAGAATTACAGCATTTCTTAAAGAAGAATACTTGCGTTCAATTCATTAATCAGTTTAAAGGACTTCAGAGGATTCACATTTTTTTAATACTCAAGGGCTCTATTTGTCAAATATATATAAAATAGTTATAAAATAATCTTAGGAATAATAGAAGTAGTTGAGCGCCGTTTATTATCCCGAAGAAACTACTGGAACCAAAGATTAAAAAATTAGCATCTTATGTAACTATTTTTTATTTGAGTGTGTGCATTTTTTAAAATTGGCGTACAAATGTCGCATAAAATTGATTGAATTTTCACTGTTTTTTCTAGGTAACGTATTGCGTAACATTTCAGTACTTACTTATTTCGAAACTACTTTTATTTATTTATTTTTTTTTTTCATTTTCCCAATGTTTCAGTCTTAAAGGAGCATAGCTAAATATTCTACGAAATGTATAAAAATCTTTGAGGATTTCAACTAATGCACTGACAGATGCTTCTAATGTTTGTTGAAATTAGCTTCAAACTTTTATTTTTGCCCCCTCTCCCTCTTTTTTTTTTTTTTAAAGTGCATTTTTGTCCTTTTTTTCAATTTTTCAAGGTCAAATAGCGCCGGCTAAATATTAAACAAATTTAGCGAAATTTTTTATGGGTAATAACGGGTCCATATAGCAACTTTTCCGCACTATCCAAAAACAGATTTCCAAAAAAAGTTTTTTCGGCCCACCCTAGTGAACATTCAACATATTTATGCAGCTTATTTTAATCTAGTTACATAGAAGTTGAATTCTTGACAGAACAAAATATCAAAGTTTTTTTTTTTTTTTGACTACCTATTTAATATATTTATTCAATGGGAAAATTTAAGTATAAATATACATGTAACTTATTTATACAGCTAATTTTAATCAAGTTAAGTAAAAATTTAAATTCTTCATTGAAAATTTCAGTTTGTATCCATGGTTTTTTTTTCTTCCATAAAACAAATTTTTCAACATTAATGCATGTGTGCAAAAAAAAAAGTGTTCAAAATATAGTGCAATTAATGACTGAAATACAATACCAATAAATTACAATTTTTTGCAGTTACTGAATGTATTATATTCAAAATATGAAATAAAAAAAGAATAGCACAAGTTTTAAAATATAAATGCTTAATCCTCAATTTCTTGTTCTTTAATCTATGATTTAAAAAATATTTTTCGTTAAAACATCATGTAAAACTTATTTGCACAAATCATTAAAAAAAAGCTTTTTTTTGCACCAAATTACTGTACATTTAATAACATTTCTTTGAGTTATAAATGGAGCTGAAATTAGTTGTCCTGCTAGTGTTGCAAATTTCCTTTCATAGCTCTATCAACTGTTACATAAAGAAGTTTTTATGTAATACGGTATACATCAGTAATTTTTTTAAAGATATTTTTTAATTAAGATTTTGGAGGAAAATAATTTCAAATACTCATTAAGTAAATCTCAATCTATACTCATGCATATTACCAATATTGTAGTAAATAGGACTTGATTAGATTACACCCCTTTAGCTTTAGCATACTTTTGGACAGTTTAAGACAAGTTTCGGACACTTTTGGGCAGTTTAGGACGGTAAATCCACCTGTCCTGTCCTAAACCAGTTTTGAACAGTCCAAAACCCAACCCTGGGACAAAGCAATGAGTAGACAACAGGTAGCGTATTGGTATTGTTCTTATCAAGTGGGCAGGGAGCAAGTGGAAAACCGTAATATGGAAGGTTCAAGTGGGAGCTCTGGAATCACCACCCATACAGCCCTGATTTGGTTTCCAGTGACAATGTCCTTTTTCCGGACTTGAAGCAAAACTTATCCGAATCACGGTTTAGCACCAACGATGCAGTGAAAACAGCTGCCGAGAAATGCCTCAAGGAGCAGGGACCTGATTACTACCAAGCCGGGAACAAGTTGGTCGAACGTTCTGACAAATGCCTAAACAGGTTTGGCGATTATGTCGAAAAGTGAAGGCCAGATGTGTCTCTTGATTCCCATTTGTATTTTGTTTCTATTGTTAATAAATACATTTTCATTTGCCTTGTAAACTTTTTTTTGGATCATCCCTCGTATCTAAATCTATGCTTGTAACTGATACATGATTATATATGATTTGTAGATCCTTTTTGCAAAACAAGCCAGTTCAATGTATGGAAACACTGTTAAGCAAGACATAAATATTAAGCAAAAGCAGCCACAAAATAACTTACCATTCTATCATTAGTAACCTATTCAAGCATTCTTCTGTACAGCCTAGAACTCCACATTCTACTTCTTCTTTTGTAAGTGTGCAATCACAAACCATTCTTCTTACTTCCTTTTTGCTTTTGGATTTTTTTCTACAAATATTAATAAACAATAATATTAAATCTGTTCATATAGCAAAATAAGTTTAAAAAACTTAATACTAGCATATGTTTACTGAATTCCCATTTTTATTCAAGAAAAATATTCAGACTTTTCAAGGACTTTTTCAGAAAATCAGGGGGTGATCGGGGACTCAAGTAAAATTTTCCGATGATAGTGTGACATTTTCGGAAACTATGAAGAAGTTCGACTCCCCCCCATAAAACTCTTCAAATATGCATACAGAAATCATTGGAAAAAAAAACATCATAAAAGCTTTTTATTTTTTATATTTAATAATTTTTCAGCTTTAAAACGTAAAAAGTGTTGTCAGTGCAAAATTTTTCGGAAACGGCAACTCAAATTATTCGGAAATATCGGATCACAAACAGCCCTGCAGAAAATTCAAGGACAATAAGTTTATAAACAGTCAAACCTCATTAACACAAAGCGGACGGGGATGCCAAAATGCTTCGTGTTAACCAATTTCTATGCTTACCCGATTTTGTGTAAGCAGACAAGTTTTTATGTTTTGTGTGTCAGAAAAATTAAGAATTAAAAGACCTTTGTACAAAATGTACACCCAAGCATTTATATTTATAGTTTAAGTAATAAACACAAGTAATTTGAAACAGATAATGGCTATTCGGACTATTTCTCTACAACAGTGCATTTTCAAGCAGCTGATTTTTCCTTGATCATAAGACTGGATTTTCGCTGCAGTGTTGACGGGTAAAAAAACATTTTATCGCTTTTAGACCTTAAACCTCTACATGGGCAGAACAAGTGTTTAGAATTAGACTTTTTTTTTTCAAGATGAAATTTTAAACCTGGGATTGTCAGCCACTTAGTGAACATTTCACTGTTTATCCAAGCTTTTTTACAGTAAGCATAGACTATAGCTAAAGTTCGTAATTTCTTGAAGCAGCAAAGGTTTTCCCGATTTTCCTACACAAGGAAAGGAATTTTCTCGCTACCACCCATATCGCTTGCGTTCAAGTGCAGAATTTTTTACTTTCAAAAGTAATTTCAGGTAAAATTATAGGAATTTTCTTTTTTCTTTAAGACCTCAAAGCTTTCTTCGTTTTATGCGGGATTTCGTCTAAATCCTCTTCGCGTTAAGTGATTGATTTAACACAAATTTGTAGCTTTATCTGATGGGGAATGGCATTTATTTCGTGCTAAGTGAAATTTCGCGTTAAGCGAGTTCGTTAACAGGATTTGACTGTATTTAGATTTGAAAGTGCACATAATAAATTTAAATTAAATATTTTCTCAGTCAACCTTCAAATGCAGGATTATTTCTCGCGTTCTACTTCAAGGTGGTAAACAAGTGGGAAAATCTGCAAAACTGGAAAATATCACAGAATTTCCAGATTCTCAAAAAAGTTGTGGGAAATACCTGAATAGTTTGTACTATGGGGGTGTGCACCTCAAAGTGACTTTTCAAAAATTCGATGTGGTTCTTTTTCCAATTTTAAGAACAAAAATATCATAAGATGGACGAGTAAATTACGAAATTATCATAACGTGGAACCGTAACATGGGTACAAGCCAATTGGCGAGAAAATTCACCATACATTATTTGTAAATATACAGGCGAAACACAACCAAAAGACCTTTTAATTTTCCATTATGGGCAAAGCCGTGCGGGTACAACTAGTAAAGAGTAAAAAAGAATGATCAAGTGAAGTAGCAAAAGATAGTGATTTACCACAACCACTTAACTTATCAAAGATTTCGATTACCAAGTTGCAGAACGGTTCCAAACGAGTTTGAGCATCAAATGCCCCGGAACAAAAGAAGTTAGACAAAAGATTACACAAATTCCTGCGTCCCTGAAGGGATTTTCCGTTCATCTCCCTTTTTTACGGAGGTAGAAATAGGGGTATCCGGACGTAATCCCGACAAGCCAGAATCCTGACAGCCAAAATCCTGATTGGGTCAAAATCCCGACAGACCAAAATCCCGAAAAAACAAAATCCCGACTTTCCAATATCCAGGGCAGTAGAAGTCGGAGTCAAGCTGGTTTTGGGGTTGAGGAGTCGGAGTCTGTAGTCGAAAGTTTAAAATTTCAAGAATCGGAGTCGGTCATTTTCCGTCAAACTTTGCCAGTGATGGTGGAGTCAGACTGGTTTTGAAGTAAAAGAGTCTGAGTCGAAGGCTCTCCAACTCCGCAACCCTGCAAAAATCTCAACAGGGTCAAAATCCCAATAAGGCCTAGCCCCCACTAGGAGTCTACATACCAAATTTCAACTTTCTAGGACATACCGTTCTTGAGTTATGCGACATACATACACACATACGCACATACAAACATACAGACGTCACGAGAAAACTCGTTGTCATTAACTCGGGAAACGTCAAAATGGATATTTCGGGCATCTATACATTCTTAGGTACAAATGTACGTGTGGTCGGGCGGAAAAAAAACTCAACATTCATTTGGGGGTGAGCAAAATAGAAATTAAGGTCAATTTTTGAGTGAAATTTTTTTCCCGAACACAATACTTCCTTTTTTGTAACGAGAAGTAAAAAGGAAAAATACTTTGCTAGATTAGATTTTTTTTTTCAAAGCTTGCTCAAATTCTCTTTATTTTTCTCTCTTGGCTGATCTTCAGGCAAACTAAGTAAAATTTTAAATTTAATTTATTTTTCATTGCTTATTTAATCACGCTAATTATGACTCTCGCAAAATGATTTTATAAGAATCAACTTAAAACAGAAATAGGGCCAGTTTAAATAAATTTGCACCTGTATGCAAAATTCTTTTCTGAATCATTGCTTTACTTCTTGAGATAATAGCAGTCATAGTAAACGAGAAAGAATATTTGTTTGCGCCATCTCTTTGAAAGGATCAACACCAATAAAATAAAAAAAAATCAGCACCTTGTGTTTCACAAGGTCTGCAGACCAAACTTTGTCTGAATCCTTGTATTACTTCTCGGGATATGACAATCACAAATAATGAGAGAAAAACGTTCGACTGCTCCGCCCTCCTGAAGCTATATACCAAATCGAATCATCTGTACCTTCTGGGATCTACCCTTTTTCTAAATCTGGCAATCACTTCTTGCTATATAGAAGTCCCGCATGATATAGGGTCAGGTGGGGTGAAACGGGGCGGATTTTGTCTATTTTTTCAAATAATGCCATTTGTAAACCCACAAACTTTTTTTTGTACTTTTTTTACATTTCTTCTTTACATCTGATTCTTCCCCTTTAATTTAAGCTGTTTGTCATTGAAATTTGTTACCATTGACAAGCTGAAAATTGCAATTGAAGTATCTGACCCATTTCACCCCACGGTGGAGTGAAATGGGTCATAGCAATAGAAGCATATAATAACTAAGAAATTATTACCAAAACACATACAATAGCAGAAAAAAAATATTTCCACTGAACCGTTTATTTTTACTTATTAACAACAAAATATTTTGATCTAAAATGCAAAAATATAACGTTTACCACAATCGAATTCTGCTCGTTCAATGCCTTCAGAATTTGACATCTAGAAACACTGTCTGTATCTTCCTACTCAGGGAAGATGTAGTATTTACCTGAGTTGGCTTTTTGTAGAAAATTTACGCTGTTGTAATCCTGGTCATTGACATTGTCAAGTGATCAACAAATTCTTTCGATGATTTTTTGCCCTTGTATTGGACAATAGCTTGCTTCCCAGAGGTGTTGATTCTTGCATAAGTAACTCATACATTTCTTCATCTAAGAGTTGGGTTTCATTTGAGTGCTGATTCCTTAGAAGATGTCTTGGCTCCTGCTTTCGTGAGCAATTCTGGCTTCCTCTTATATAAGTGGCATGCCAACCTTTTTTCAAAATTCCTGTCCCACTCAATGTCAAGAGTGCCACAATTGCATTTTTCAGAATTGGTCTTTTGATGAAAACCTTAGCAACACTGATTGTATCTTCTTATCAAATGAGAAAATACAATTTGTAGAGAACTAAAGCAATATATCTTTCTTCTTCTTCTTCACTTCCACGTTGTATGTCCATTATTCCGTTGTATTGTATGTCCCTAAGCTTTTCAACTTTGTGTGTTGGAGACCCCTTGGTACTACTACTCTTGGCATATTATACTTCCTTGCAGCTGAAGAAATTTCTGAAGCACCTTCAACTTCAATTAGTGCAGCCTCTACATTAGAGTCTGAATATTTTTTCCCCCTTTTTCTTACATACACCCCAGGCATTTTCATTGAATAAATAAAAAATTTGAATTAGGAAAGTAGGTAGGTAATTGGTTGTAAATATGGATGGCAAGTTTAGCTTTTGAATTCTACACATTAATAATACATACTTTATCTTTGTTGCATTTAAAAATCTTCTAAATCTCCTTTTAAGACCTATTTATTGATTTCAAAAGTCAATTTAATCTCATTAGGAATTAAAATTCACTAAGCCTAACTATGCCCCATTTCACCCCACCGCATGAAAATAGCAACAAAAGAAGAAATAATTGATACTTTTCCTATCTGTTTTTTGCAAATTGCAGATGAAAGTCTGTTCTAACTGATAACACTTTAGAATTTCAAGGAAAAAAAATGTATGGTAAGATTTCAAGAAGTTTGTCGGGCTTCCTAAAAATTCAAACGCGACTTGAGAACCAAAAGGTCAATGTAGTGCTCCAAGCAATTTACACAGAAACGTTTTTAACAATCATAATTGTAGCCAAAAAGCCCCTCATAACTTGTGTAAAGTTTGAGAAAAATTCAACCAGACCAAAAATTTTTATTAATAAAAATACACAGCATGACCCATTTCACCCCATGACCCATTTCACCCCACCTGACCCTAGAAAACGTCGCACTCCACCCTCTTGGAGAAAATGGAACCAAAAGACCATTCAGCACCAAATCACATGTGATTACATTCTTGTACCAAATGTCATTTGAACTCATATTGAACTCTTTTTTGGAATAAAGAGGTCACAAAAATAGTAATGTGTAATTACCAAACTATAGATGTAATACGTGTAATATTACATATATGTAATATGTGTATATATATGTGTAATACGTGTATATATGTATGTAATATGTATAAAAGAAGTGAACATTTTAAGTAATATGTAAACTTATATTAAAAACTGAACATGTGTCGAGGACGAGGAGCACGCCGAAGGCGGCTAATATTTAGTTAAAAATTGTCTTTTAGAAAAATGGAGTGTTTGTGTTTAGATTTTGTTATCGGGGATTCTCTAGCTTGTCGAATATTTGATGATATCGGGATTTTAACTATGTCAGGATTTCAACCCTGTCGGGATTTTGACAACTTCGGGATTATGACCTGTCGGGATTTCTACCCCGTCGGGATTTTGACAACGTCGGGATTATGACTTGTCGGAATTTCTACCCCGTCGGGATTCTGGCTTGTCGGGGTTTGGGTTGTCGGTATTTCGACCCAAACCCAGAAATAGGGTCAAAAGTTCAACAAAATGGCAAGAGAAGGGGCAAAAAGTTTTAGATACATTTTTAGGGCTTCTTAGGACTTAAATTTTCTGACACCTCTGGGCTTTAGACAGTGGCGTAGCTAGTCCCGACTTTCGGGGGGGGGGGGGGTTACTTCTTTTATATCTATATATATATATATATATATATATATATATATATATATATATATATATTTATATATATATAGTATATATATATATATAATCGCTTGGAATTTTTTCCTTTTCTTCTTTTTTTTTCTTTCTCGTCTCTCTTCTTTTTCTCTTTTTTTTGAGACTAACGTTTCGGGGGGGGGGGGGGGTTGTCCCCCAACCCCCCCCTTAGCTACGCCCCTGGCTTTAGATAAGCTTTTAGATAGGTTTTTATCTTAGATAAGCGTTTAGATAGGGCAAAAAGTTTTAGATAGGTTTTTTGGGCTTCTTAGGACTTAAATTTTCTGACACCTCTGGGCTTTAGATAAGCTTCTCCAAATCATTCCTAACTCCTGAAAGAAATAATGAAGGGTGTAAGACATTTTTGGAAACATTCCTCGAGTTGCTTCAAGACACTAAACTGCAGTTTTTCTAAAAAAAATGTCTTTGACTTTGAAAAATATACAACATAACAAGGTTTATTAAAAACTCTTCGACATAAGAATGAAAAATAACATCAGATAAATACACAAAATCAAGGGGGAAAATAATTTTTTGTCATATTAAGGTTTTCGAGATATTGAGAGTATACTGTGTTAAAAAAATATTTCCAAAATAAAAATAACATTTTAAAGTTTCCCCCTCATTTTACATTACATACATGCACCACGTCTAATTATTATCTTGAATGAAAAGGCTATGCTTTAAAAAAGGTAGAACAGATTTCAATCACAAAAATTTTAAATGCATTCTTGAAAAGCAATTAAAAAGAGGAACTGATACAGATGTTAAAGAGCAAAAAATCTGAAATTCTAAATTTAGGTCAACCACAAAGTTATGTTCCTTTATGAAGAGAAAGAAACGTATGTAATTTTAAGAACACTTAGCAATATTTAGTCACAAACTACAATTTCTTATCAGCATGATGGTAATTTAAATCTGCAATGTAATATTTTGAAGAATGTCTGCTTTTTGGGGGCAAAGAACTCAATTAGTGCTATCTTAAAATTTTTACTTTTTAATCTCTTCCTGCTCAAAATTTTTAGAGAAGAGTACAGTCGTCCCTCGCTACTTCGCGCGTCGACTTTCGCGGCTTCACTACGTCGCGTTTTTTTTTTTTTCAAATATAGTAATTACGCTTTTTATGCGCTAATGTCAACTTTTTTCTACAAAAGGATAACAAAGTATACGTCTTTTAAGTAAGGTAAGCTTTTAAGTAAGGTCTGAGGGGCTAGTTGTACTAGTTGAGGGAGTGGAGGTATAAAATCGCTGAAGAAAGTGTAGGGACTTGCTATCTCATTCTAACCGTTAAGCACTAACTGGAAAGTATAAATCACTGTATTATTACTAGGGGATAAATACAACTATAAATGGTGTTCAAGAATGTACTAGCTTTTTAAGTTGTATACGTAAATGTAGAGGAAGAACGTGGGCTCCTACGGTCATCAACGGGCAATTGATTCCTCATCGAACAAGCTGAGGTTTTTTCATAGATTAGTAGTATTGTGTAAGAACAACGTGTGTGTGTAGTTTATTTCCCAATAATTAACAATGTGATATCTATTATGTCTAACATATCTAATTTTCTCATACTTTGTGCAAAATATTAAATAATACAAATGTAATGGTGGTTAAGGGTGCTGTTTCGTGTCTAGGGGGCTGTAACTATGATTAAAAACCTTTTTAAATTGCCGTAAGTTTTATGCGCTCTAATTAGAACAATATATACAGAATCCTACTTCGCAGAAATTCAGTTATCGTGGTAAAGTCTGGAACGAATTAACCACGATAAACAAGGGTTGACTAATTGAAATTTTAGCGTGCAAGGTCTGGGGCGTATGTTGGATGCAAAAATATTTCTCAGCCCAGCTTGGCTATCTTTAGGCATTTCACCAAAACTGCATGTGGTCTGGCATTGTACATGATGTAGTACAGTTTGCATCCTGTCAAATATTGCTGGTCTTTTACAGCAAGTTTCTTTCTCTTTATAAACTGATAGAACTTTCTGCTAGTTTTAGTAATTTCTTAGAAGGGAAAAAGAAATATTTTAAAAATAGAAGCAATGTGGTTAAAAACTTTTAAAAAGATTTAAAAAATCTAGAGGAAAAATAATTACCTAGCAAACCTATAAATATTTTCTTCGATGTGATCGTAAACAGGCTTTATATTTTCTTTCGGTTCATCGGGCTCCACATCATCGACTTTCGAGATTGGTTGTGTTGCTGCATTCGAAATACTGTCTTTCTCACTTTTGATATCACTACTAGGTTCATTTTTTACTTCAATGCTGTCCTCTGGTTTTTGAATATCAACATTTAAATCGATATCAATACATTTGATATTTGCTTCAGAATCAGTTTTATCATCTATAGTTTCCACATCAATTAAATCGTTGGATGTTTCAGAAGAAACAACCGTAATTGCTGAATTACTATTTAATGAATCTGTACTCAAAACTCCTTCTAGTTCACTTGATCTCCACCATCTGGATTTCATTTTTACAGGTTTGGGATTAGTTTCAAGAGTTTTACTATTGACGTCCAGTGGAGGCTCATTTGCCGAAACATTGCTGCTGATTTCAGAAACTTTTTTGGATTCTGTATACAGTGAGCTCATAATTTTTTCAGAAGCAGCACAACAAGCAGTAGTTGGTGTCAAAGCTTGGTCTATTGGCTTTTCTGCAGTGTTATCAGCAGCTTCAACTTGGCTTTCATTTGTTACAACATCCACAATAAGTGCAACTTCAGTTTCATCCATCTTTTCTTGCTTTCTTTTTCTTGGTGCTGGTTTCTTTTGATCTGGTGTAGATTCCTTCTTTGCTATTTTGGAATCCTTTTTTTCTGATTTTATCTTTTTATTCTCAGATTTTACTGTTTTAATTTCTGATTTATCCTTTTTATCACTTTTAAGACTTTTCTTATCAGCTGCAGGTTCTTTCTTAGATTTTTTCTGAGATTTAACATTTCTCTCACTTGCTCTAGTTCTTTTGCACACATTCTGGTCTCCTGTGTCATTCTTGTCCACTTCACATGAGATGGGGGCAGAATCTTCTTTTTTATTTTCAATTGAGATTTCAGATTTGGGTGAGTTTGTAGTGGGAGAAATAGTTTTAGTAATTTCTGTAGATGGTAATGATTTGATGTTCTCTGAAGAACTTTTATCATTTTTTGCCGTAGCATCTGTATTCTTTGAAGCTTTAGTTTTCTTTCCAGTCTGAGAAGAAGAAACAAAAGCATCATCTTTAACAACTGATCGACGGATACGACTGCTTCGGCGTACAGGAGCATCAGTGTCAGCTGAATTAATTACTTTAGAAGTAGAGTGAATATTATTAGAATTATCTTCACCTGTTAAACTAGGTTTAACCTCACTTGATTTGCTTCCTTTTGTGTTTTCTTCAAGTGTATTTTCATATGTTTTTTCGGTTAATTCAGAAACTATTTCAGAAATATCAACAGCCAACTGAAAACAAGTGTTGGAATCAGAATTTTCTAATGTAGAAGTTGATAATGTTTTCTTATCACTCATTTCTGAAATTTCACTCATCTTCAACTCTTTTTTAAATATTCATCACATAATTTTTATGTAATGATAGAGATCATGTGAGTAAAGTAAAAATTTTAAAACTTTACAATCTTCCAACGCTTTTCTCATTTTGTAGCACTTTAAGCGACAACAAATTCATTCTTGGATTTAGTAGAATTAAAAAGCTGACCTGAAATGAAAAGATTTTAGTGTTACCAAAAATTTTCACAATCATTTTATTATGGCCAGGAAAAGAAGTACAATTTCAAGTGAGAACTGCATACTTTTAATTTTTGATTAATGTTGGGTTGATTAAGTATAAGAGGAGGTGGAGCTTGTTGGACAGCAAGGCACAATAATTTTTAACAATTAACTTTTTCTTTATTTTAATTTATGACCAACAAATAGTCCCCATAGTTTTACAAATCCTATAACAAAATCAGTTACACTGAACAAATTTTACGGCTATTTTTTCAAAGCTGAGTAATTTTCATTAGACACCTTTAGCTTCACACAACCATACTTTTGTACAGCTTTCAAACAATTAAAACCACTTGTCCTGTCCAAAACTAGTTTTGGAAGTCCAAAAATCTGACCCTGAATACCATACATGCCATATTATATTGCGTATATAGATTTACTTATATATTATACACTAGAAAGTCGCCCGTCAAGGTATGACGGGTGAAAATTGCTTCTACTCTTCTACATTCAAACAAAGTCATTGCCTGTTGGGTAATATTTTGATAGTTAAAATTGTAACTCTAACTCCAGTGGATAGCGTTCATTTTTGATTCTTCAATTCCCTAAAATGACTGTCTTACCAGTAAAACAGTTAAGTTACCGGATCGAGTTCAGCCTTGTCATAATAAAGCCTTTCTCTGCATGTTAAACATTACCAAAACATATCATCAAATTATCATGCCGTGGCCCGAGAATAAAGGTGTACAATCAGTTGACAACTTGACAGCTAAAAAGCAAATTCGTAGCCCAGCAACATGTCAAAGTGTAAACAGTACAGTACACAACAAAAGAAAACAAGCTAACTCATTTCCGCATGTGTAACTACTTTATCGCACATTGGCTCAACAGGTGCTCTTCTTGCTCTAGAGGTCTATTGTGCAAGAATTGCAAGTGGAGGTGAAGTGATTTTTCTCTCATAATCATTTTTTTTCATTCTTTCGAAATAAATTTCGAGTAATCTTTGAAAACTTCGAGTTAAAGGAAGTTTACTTCGAGATATTAAGAATAATTAGCATGGAATTAAAGACGGGGGTCGGGATTTGATAAAAACTTCAAGTTATAGTAATATTTGAGCTGTTGCGAATTGACTGTGTATCTAATATTTCATTTTACATTTCTATCAATTTTAATGGAGTTAATTTAGCATTAGCTGCTTTACTCATTTTTCTTCTTTTAGCTACTTTTACAGTTATATATGATTCAGTAAACAATATACATTAATCAACGCAGAAGTCATAAGACATTTTCTTTTTCTCTGAGCAATGTTTCATATTTAGATAGGCAATTTTAATATGAATTAAAATTGTTGCATCACTAATAATTTTATGAATATAAAATACAAATCGGCGAACCCGGCCTACAATGCTTATTGCTTAAGATTTAGATCTACACTATTAACCGATTTTTTATCTATACTACTTACGAGTGTAAATAAGCGACTAGATCAGTTTTTTTCGAAAAAATACTCTTTGCTTTTATTGTAACCCTTGATCTGTTTTAGTTAATTCCTTTGCAATAATTTTACATACATTTTTTATCGGTACAACACACTGATATCCTTCTTAGCTATAGTTTAAATGTATGCAAGTTAGTGTTTTTAAAGCTTTTGCATGCATAAGCAGTTTTATTTTTTGCCTATTTTGGAGATTATTTTTGTTACTATGCCACCCCATTCCCCAAACAATCCGGAGTTTACACAACACAATATTAAACATGGAGTTTTAAAAATTACCTTCAACTGTATAATATTTTAAATGTGCTTGTATAGAAATGATGTGTGAATCCCTGGTAGTATGAATTTGAAATGCATACAAGTGTGGAGGTTCCGTCCGGTGAAATATTTTAATTTATATAAGCAGTAAAAATAATGCAGATTTACTGTTAACTGATTTTGAAACACCTCTTCTTCTCTTCTTTTGGCACGTCTTCTCAAACCCATGAGTGAGTTCCCACATTTTCCTTTCAACTACACAGCACTGCTTTGATGCACTACAAAATTAATCACTTGATATAAAATTTATGTTAAAGGAACAAAATTTTCATATTTAAAACTTTCAAACTATTTTTTCCCCAATCAATTGCCTTACTTTCTAGCAGATGAGCGCTAGATCTAATTTTCCTTGTCTCCATTTTTTGAAAGATATTCAAAATCCTCAAAATAAATAAAAAATAATTGAATACTTTTGAAACAGCATTGCATAGTAATTTAATTAAATCACTTTCAAAGAGTTCTCTTCCAAAGAAGTAATTTTTGAAAAAGTAACAATTTCGCTAAAAATGATTTATTTCGTTTTAGGCGCCAAAACAGACATTTTGTAGCGTTCCGAGTAGGAAGCATCAAATAATTAGACGCTGACTTTAAACTTCCAGCGAAACAAATTACTTTTTGAATTTGAGTTAGCATTTCTTAGTAGTTCATACTCAAGGAAACCAAAATGATGAGTTTTCACAACACCTGAAATTGAAGTATTTTTGACAAGCACGTAGAATACAACATCTTACAAACTTACTTCGCAAGGCAAATATCGTACAGAGTAGACCTTCGATATTTTGTGAAAATACATTACTAAATTTGCACTTTTCAGTTGAATGTTTCTTTTTTAATATATTGCATGACATTGTAAAAGGTATAGCTCGCATTATAAAACTCAAGTACACTTTGATATTCCGCAATCATAATAAAGGAAATCTGATTTGAACTCTGGTTTGTGAGAAGGAGTGCTGCTAAATTCAAAAACGTTAATGTTTGATTAATTACAATTGCCTATCGTACCGATTATAAAAATAAGAACAGGTTTGAGGTCTTTGTGTAATGGATAAGATTTCATTCTATACATGAAAGATCAAAATTTTCTGTAATGTATGGAATTTAATATCTTCAGTTTGATAAATATGTACTAACTTGTAAAGATTTTCTGGCTATATTATGTAGTTTTCAAAACCATTTTTCAAATTTTAATATTTTAAAATACACGGTATGCCACACAAAAACAATGTTGCCAAACAAACGTTTTAAAAAGAGGTAAAATGAGTTGAGGTGCAAAATTGCTTCATGAGACTTCAGCGTATAAAAGTCAAAAGTAACAAGTATAAAAGTAACACACAACTCAGCATCTTGCTGGGGAAAGATGACAAAATGTTGTTTCTGTTGCGGTCGATATCATGTGCTAAAAATAAGAATTTAGCAGTACTTAATATTTTTAGGTAATTTTGTACTTTATTTTTGTGATTACTGTATTCACAAGAAAGTTTTTATTCAACAATTTATTTGGTTGATCGGTGTTTTTGTTTGTTATACTTATCCACTATCGTACTTCACTAATAAGTGTTTGACCTTAAAAGCAAACTTGTATGTTGTGCAATAAGTGAAGATGTGGGTTTTCTGGAAAAGATTGAAACATGAAATTTTTATTGTGAAGGTATTGTGAAATGAAGTGCATGTATGTTCGAGTCCTCTTAGTAAACAAACAACAGCTGTAATCTTTTAACCAGCTATTGATGAACTGTTTTCTTGGTTTAATCACTTTGACAAAATATGCTAACAGAATGCATATATTACTAAGAAAATCTTAAATCATGACTTGTAAACTTGCATTTAACTGACAACTTAAAAGTATATGATCATTAATATGCATGTATGAGCTAAGTATAGAATTGAAAATTCTGCTTATGTTTGAAAAAATGTTGTCCAAAAGAGCTGCAAATTTCTCTACTAAAAATGAGGGGGGGGGGAGAGCAGGGCCTGATTAAAAACTTTTCTGACAGTAGGCCAGACAATCTTCAGTGGCGTGCACAGAAATTTTGGGGCCCATCACAAATACCTTTTCGGGATCCCTCTATATTGTTTGCCCCTATGTCCCTACACATATTTCACCCCTCATTTGAAAAATATCGGCCCCCTTCGAGCTTGGTCCTGGGTTCCCCTTGCATGCCCCTGATTATCTGCAATGCTTTTTATGAACAGTGCAACGTAAGAAAATACTGTTGAGTTCCAAGTGCACACCTTGTTGTTTATTGCATATATTGTGAGCTAAAGTCCACTGAGAGTGTGCACAACCTTTTAAGTAAAATATCAGCCAAAAACGGTTGTTTTTGATGGGTAAAAGCAACAATGCTAAAGGTACACTTTAAAAAGGCTATATATTTTATGTAAGATTTTTAACATCATAATATACAAATTAAAACCAAAATTTTCTATATGGCATTTTCTTATCATCCCAGCTATAAGCAAAAGGTCAAATCACTCACATTGATCATCCTTTATCTCAAAAGTCAAATGAGAGCTTAAAATTTCAATTCCTATTTTTCACATTTCAGATGGAGTTTCAATCAAAGGGTTTTTTTAGTAATTTGCAATTCTTGTGGTTCAAAACGTTGGTTAATTATAGGCAGACGTCTCGTTTTGACCGGGACAGTCCCGGTTTCCAGAAAAAAACCTGGCGTCCCGACCGGTTTACTTCATGTCCCGGAAAATGATAAATTAGATTATAGGTGACCATAAAGTGTAAAAATAGTTAACTATAAAGGGATAATTAGCATAATTACTTTTGCATTTGTAAACTTAATGCATACAATTATTAACTTGTGAAGTTTTTTGCAACAAGGTTAAAAACGAAAAAGACTTGATAAAAAAGTCCTAGCCAATAAAAAGTACATGTGAATATCATGGTCAAATTGTTATTAATTTCAACTGTTTCCTCTTTCTTAGTAACTTACAGATATCAACATGCTCCAAACAAAATGTTTAAATATATATGCTTGTGTAGTTTATTATTGGTCCAGGTTTAGCTTCTTAATTAGTAACCATTTATTAATTAGCTTTTAAAACTTCCACTTAACCACTCTAAAAACCAGCCAAGAATATATTCTTGAACTCTTGCAAAGCTGGGCCGGGGGGGGGGGGGGGAGGGAGCATTCTGTTGTCCTGGTTTAACATTTCAGAAATCTGGCAAGCCTAGTTAATTGATTCATTATTATTAATTTAGGCAGGGTATGGTTGGATGATCAAAAGGTGATTGACTATATGTAACGTAGAACGGTAACTGTTAATTGAAACTTAGAAAATCCATTTTGTAATTAAATCACTTTAATGTGATTTTGAAAAATTATTATAATTTTTACTGGAAAATAATTCTGGTTTTGGGTCTTCTGAATTTCAAGAGTTTGAAACTAGGGTCCCATACTGTACCTTCAATTGCCTGTGCAATAAATTTTTGGAGTAGTTATAAAGAAAGAGTTTTAACTAATAGTTTAAGATACAAATACAAATTTGACGACCAGCAAGAGGCTCTTGGCCCAGCTAGACTGGTCCTAATCAATTTATTAGTCCCCAATGAAGATCAATGGCCCTCTTAAAGCTATCCACCCTCTTGCTCGTTACCACCTCTTCCAGTAAGCTGTTCCAAGGTTCCACTACCCTGCTAAAATAATAGTTTTTCCTTATTTCCAGGTTGGCCTGAGATTTGAATAGCTTAAAACAATGATCCCTTGTCCTGCTTTCGATCCAAAAATTTAATCCATCAACATCATTCGTTTTGATGAATTTAAAAAACTGAATCATGCCCCCCTCTGATCCTCCTTTGCTCCAGGCTATACATATTAAGCCTATTAAGTCTGGTATCATAATTCTAAATCTGAAAGTCAAATTACTAGTCTAGTTACCCTTCTTTGCACCCTTTTCCAATACACAAATATCTTTCCTCAGATAAAGCGACCAAAACTACACAGCATACAATAAATAGGGTCTTAACTAAACTCCTATATAAGGGCAGAAGAACCTTCTTAGATTTGTTTGAAATAGATCTATTGATAAACCCAAGCATTTTGTTGGCTTTGTTACTAGCAATGCTGCACTGTTGACAAAAATTGAAGTCCTGATTTATTAAGATACCCAGATCAATAACATTTTGTGCCTGACTAATGATTGAACCCTGTAAACGATAACTTGTATACGCTTATTTCCATAACATAAGTGTAGCACTTGACATTTCCCTACATTAACTGCCATACTCCACTTATCCGCCCACTTAGTAATATAATCTAAATCCTCTTGAAGCTGTTTTACCTGTTCATTTTCTACAATCCTCATAACTTTTACATCATCAGCAAAACAATTCATGCTTCTAGAAATATTCTCATTGATGTCATTCATAAAAATAATAAAAAAGAGAGGCCCTAAAACTGAACCCTGTGGAACCCCGCTTAAAACATCACTCCATTTAGAATGATTTCCCCTCACAACTACTCTTTGTTTCCTTCCAGTCAGCCAATTTCTAACCCAAAGTAAAGTTTTTCCTCCTATTCCTATATCAGCTAATTTGCTGAGAAGAGCAACATACGGTACCTTATCAAAAGCTTTTTGAAAATCAATATAAACAACATCCACACACTTTTTACTTCCTTTTACAAAAAAGGAAGTATTGTATTCGCAAAAAGATTTTCACCCAAAAATTGACCTTAATTTCCATTTTGCTCACCCCCAAATGAATGTTGAGTTTGTTTTTTCAACCCAACCACACGTGGATATGTGTTAATTTCGACGTAAACTCAAGTAGTGTTATAATTTGGCGGACACTTGGCCTCTTTTGGTCGCCAACTTGGTGACTAATTTGATGATCAAAAAAATTTTTAATCCTGTTTTCAATTTGGCCACTGTTGGTGATATTTAGAGAGTAAACTATTGAATCATATTAAAACTGCCAATAATGAGAAAATGACATTAAATTGGAGTAAAAGGAAGTCATGTGATGCAAACATTAGCTTGTTGTTATCGAAAGCCAAGGTAACCTTGTTGTAGAAATGCAATAAATTAGTAGCACACGATTTACCTTTCCTGAACCCATACTGCAAACTAGTCAACAGACTATTAGTCCCTAAGAAATTCAAAATAATTTTGATCAAAGTTTCGAAAATCTTACAAACCACTGAAGTCAGTCTTACAGGTCTATAATTCCCAGCATTACCTTTAGACCCTTTCTTGAAGTGCATCACTATGTCAGGCAGTTTAAAGAACTATTAGTTAACTACTTGCTGATCATCCATTAATTACTATTTCTTGCTAATTGTACTAAGTTTAGAGAAAATATATTCTAGATATAAATTTAAAAAATGAAACCAGTTGACCAAGTGAATCACATGTTTAGTGTGGATAATAACTGCCAGTGTTAGTATGCAAACAGTAGTTTAACTATGAATATTGGTTTACTGTTTTTACTGCAGAGAAAATCTGAAAAAGTGGCAAATTTTCTAGCAACCTTTTTGTTTACTTAAAATTGATGTCAAGAATACGAGTCGGAAACTTTTGCCATTTTAATTTTTATACTACTTTAATTTTGATGTCACATCAGTGATATTTTTCAAAAAATTTAGAAGTGTGTTTGAATTTAGTTATTATAATTCTAATTAACATTTTTTATTAGAACAATCTCTACCACTGCAGTGATAAATGCAAATGCAGGGGGTGAAGGATGGTGGAGCAAATTGTTGCATGTGCGCAAAATCGAGCCAGGAAAGGATTCACATTCAAAGTTGCTATCCGACACAGAAAGAGTTTATGAATTACAAAGTGAGTATTTTTATTGAATTTGATTATAGTGGCCTGGGGCAGATACAAACTACCATTTTAAGTGGGGCTCATGCTTAAGAATGACCCCTTCACCCAAACGAACCTACGGTTTTTGGCACGAAAAATTTCTTAAAATGCTTGGGTGTGGATAAATAGCATGAATTCGCTCAGAAATAGGGTTCTCAATAGGCATAAAGGCTACTAATTAATTTTATTCGCAGTGAAAGAAGAAATTTCAAAAAAAAAATTTCAAAAATAATTAATGAATTGAAAAGACAACTGAAATTTTTTAACGTTTTATTCATACAGGGTTTGAATACAATGTTGACGGATACTATTGTTGATGGTTTAGGGAGGGTCGTGATCCTAAAGGTCAAGATTTAGAAAATTTCTAAGTGGCCGGTGGCCACTAGACCCAAAAAACTTGGTGGCCACCACTGTCGCCAAGTGTTGAAGTACAAATGGGAGAGGAGTTTTTACTACTTTCGTGAAAAAACAAATAAATAGAAATTTACAGAAGTAGATTTTAAAAGCTATTAACATGCATTTTGGGTTTCCCCCCCCCCAAAATAAATAGATAAACAAATCCAGGCCTGGATCTGCAGACCCCGCAATGCGGGAGGGCCCACGTCCTTAAGGGGCCCAACGCCTCAAGAAATAGAAGAAAAAATGTACTAGCACTAAGACTTATTAACGTTACAAATATGCACTGCAGGCCTTTGGGAAGGGGCCCTACAGATTTTGTTGCAAGGGGGCCCAAAGTTTATAGATCTGGGCCTGAATAAATCGATGAAATGTGTCGTCAAGTTTTTTTCAGTAGTTTGCACTGAGATAGGCATCCAATTCTGTTTTTGGAAGCTCAGGTAATTAGTCTTGTCTTCTTCCCTCTTGCGAATGACCAAACATGGCGACTGCGTGAAAAATTTAGGATATGAAAGTAGTTTTAATAATTAAAAACCCTAAAAAAACAATAATTTAGATGAACGAGTCGGTTTATAGCACATTAGCGTCTAAGCAATACGGATAAAATAATATTCTGAAGATAAAATTTGAAAAAAAAATTTTTGCGTTTTGCAAGAAAATAATTATCCAGGGGGGAAAATATGGCACATTTTGCGGAATGTTCAATAGTTTGCATTGTATTGCAATAGAAATCCAATTCTATTTTTGGAAACTTAGGCACTTAAAGAATCTTGTCTACTTCCATCTATTAAGAATGACCAAATATGGCGACTGCACTAAAAATTAAGATTTAGGTTTTGTAGCGTAAAAATAATTGTAAAATCCTTTTTAAACATCAATTTAATTGAACTGTTATAGCTTTTAGCACTTTAGTGTCCTATTATTAAGCCTAAATCTACTCAATTTTGGTTTATACGGCATTTCTGAGGTAATCTAACCCCTGTGTAAAATGAGAGTCTACTGTATCTAATTTAAAAAAAAAAAAGAAAAAGCAGGGTTCATAATTTTTTTGATTTTTTTTTACATTCAAAAAAGTCTGATTTTATAAATTGGAATTTTTTAATTTAAATCAGATTTTAAAAAAGTATTCTAAATTTTGTAGATATTAATTACTTTACATTTATAAACTAATATATTTCATACAATAGATGAAATCATTCAGTTGACTTTTAAAATTAAGATAAGTTCTCTAACTATTCAATACATTTTTTAAAAAATTATAAAAGCGTTATAATGCTTAAATAAGATGTGATTTTGTTTTATGCTTTGCTTAAAGATAACTTTTAAATCATCATGTAGGTTTTTAGTTTAAAATTATTTTTCTTAACAATTATTGTGTGTTTAACAATTATTTTTCTTAACTATATTAGTTATGATGTATTAGAAAAACTGCAAATTTCAATTTTGTTCTGAACTGTAATCTTGGAGGAAAAGCAATTTATTGCAAGAGTAAAAAATCTGTTACACACAGAGAAAGAGGGACCTATGTAGCTGTGCCTGTTGATGTTGAGGTAGTATAATGCAGTGTAGTTAAATTCAGAGCAATACATTAAAATGCAAAATTACTGTATAAAAATAAAATCAACTGATTTTAATTAATGATTTTCTTTTAAAAAATGCTTAATTCAAATCAATAGATTTAAATCAACGAACCCTGAAAAGAAGGTTGTCAATACATTAAAAAAACTTCTCTTTTACAGTTCATGATGTGAAACCTGATTGCATTGAACCATATTTGAAAGAATAGTAAGTAGTCTAAAAATAAGTGTCTTATATGCTATTTAGTAATTAATACTGTCATGTTTGATTATATGTTTAAAAATTTTACCATACGTTTAGCTCTATATATTTAAAAGTATTTTTTTTTTTTTTACTTTTTCTTTCTCTTTAACATTTGAATTCTAAATTGAAGTAGTTCAATGTGCTAATTTTTTTCAGGATAACATTTTGTAAAATGTTTGCAGATAATTTTTTGAATGAATACATTTTTTTCCATGAGAATTTTACTTGGTATTTACCTTTTGGTGGATGTTGCAGTGTCGAAAAACTTACTATGTCTTTATTTTTATTTTTTTCGCACAAAGCTTTATGTGGATCAATTTTGTGAAGTATTACGAGTAATTATTGAAGCATTGTAAGGGAATCTTATGTTTGTTAAAGTATAAAATAATTTCATTAAGGTAAAAAGATAAGCTGTTTTTTTCCCCAAAAAAATAATTAAAAAAGTCACTCAATCTGTTGATTTCAACAATTCTTATCTTAATCTGGAAAATTTTATTAAAGTTTTTATCACAATGCATCTTATAGCCAAGAATCTCATACCTGAATTTTTTTTAATTACTATTTCTTTGTATGAAATATGAACTATTTATGTAACATGAACTATAAAATCTAAAGCTTTTTTTCTGCAGTAGCAAATAGTAAGATTTTTTAATGTATTTTATTATTAAGTTCTTTTTCTGCTTTTACCTCCAAAAAATCTTCGTCAATGATATGTTATTTTTTTATTTAGGTTTTAATTTTTACTTAATCTTAAAGTGTCTTAATAGTGACACTCCTAATATAATTCCCAAAGTGAACCCCCCCCCCCAAAAAAAAAAAAAAAAAAAAACACTTTTAAAATTTGTAATGCTTTTAATTATCAGCTTCAGAGGCTTGTTTTAGAGAGGAGCTTTAGGGCACTTTATCTTATTTCTTGAAATCCTATTAGTTTTAATTTTATTTGATCAGATAAAAACAGCTGAGGTCTGTTTCTATTGGAATTCAAAATATAATCTGGTAATATAATTTTCTTTCACTGAAGCACAAGTGTATATGTTTTCTGGATATTAAAATCATAGTTTAAGTCTATATTTTAGGATTTGCTGTATAAGAGCTGAAGCATCATAGGAAATCCAATTATTTGTTAATTTAACTAGCTTGAGAAAAAGATTCAAGAAGTTCATTCTTGATTGATAGAATCTAGTCAAAAGAAAGGTTGATTACTTATAAATGAAGGTTTTGTTCTGATATTTGTGTTAAGTTTGTAATGCTTATTTAAACTTATGTAAACTTAAGAGATTTAGATAAAATGAATTTTTTTATTAAAAAAAATAGATTTAAATCATTTTTTCACTTTAGCTCTAGAAATTCTTTTGAAAATTCTAAATTTCACTAGTTTTGCATTTTGCTTAGTACAATTAATGTGTGTTTTAACTGTTGTTAAAATATCTTTGTTTTTATTCAGTTGTAATTCAAAGTATTAATTTTCTAGTGAAACATATACTGGTACACTGCAGCAAAAATCGGAAACCACAGAATTGGTGGGAAGTTGGAGAGTAGAAATTGGAAATCAAGATCAATTTAGTAATAGTGCTTTTAAAAATGTTCTCATGTAAATAAGCAATAACTTGTGTTTTTCTCTCAATGATACTTAAGTTCATAGGTAATCTTGCTTGAAAACACTTAGCATTATAAAAATACTTTGTTCATTCTTTTGTTTTTTGAGCTAACAATTTCATTAATTTCATTAATACCATTTATTCAATGCAATATAAAAGTGCAAGTAGCAATAAGAATTGCCATTTTAGTTTCAAGGTTAATACTTTATTTTGATTATAATTCATTTTTAGTATTTTTTTCTTTTAATACACAAAAAAGTAAACTTTTTTTTTCTTTTTTTTGCACATTATGATATAACATATTTTAAAGGATTTTCTTTTGTGATTTTCTTTTTTAAAATATTATCTTTCTATGAGGTGACCAACCAATAAATCTTTTTTTTTTCTTTTAATTTGTACTGAACACATATAATGTTGTAACCAAGAGTACTTGCTTAAAAAAAAAGTGGCGTTTTTTTTTTTTTTTTGTTAGTACAGAATGACCATTCATATTTGAAATTTGTTTCCCTTCAAAAAAAAAAAGTATGCGCACAGGAAGAATACTTCAACTTTATTTTCTTCTAGTTTTAATATATTGAAAAAAGCATTTAATGCAGTAGCTTATAGAGTAATTTATTTCGGGATTAGCCCACGCAAAATATGAGAGCTTAAAGTTTAGTGAAATTCAAGTTTAAAATATAAGTAAATCTTTATTCACAAGAAATAGTTTTAACTTTATTTCGGGAGGGGTCCTGGGCTCCTTCAGGAGCTTCCTCAAATATATTCTTGATTGGATTTGAAAAAATTTCAAATTTTGACAAATTTACATGTTTTAAGATGCTCTTAATACGCTTTAATCATTTTTTGAGAACTGTCTAGGTAGGTTTGTGAGTAAATTAAAAATAAATAAATAAAAATGTGCTCTTTTAAAAAGAAAAATGCTTATCATGACATCAAAAAACTTGAAAGCTGAGCTTATTTTGTTTTGGTTTAAGCTTTGTTTAATATTTATATATATATATTTTTTTTTTAATCTGATTCAAAGTTCAGCAAGCTCGTGGTGTCACATGCATTAGTCAAATAAATACATAGTTTTTATTCTAAAGCAGGGCATAGATCTCTCTGTCACAAAGGAAGATGTTCAAGGGAATATGTTCAATTCATAATACTAATGAACTCTAAATAAAAGAGCTCTTGTGTTAAGTCCATTGAGTTTTGCTGAAACTGCCCAGCTGTGTTTAATAAGTAAAATTTCAGATGGCAAGAATTCACTGTTTACTTATGCTTGCAGCCTTTTTATATTTACATACCCTTTCATGAAAATGTATCCTTTCTGATAGTTGTTATGCCCAGGGAGGCTAAAAGAAAGGAGCTTCAACTCCTTTGGCAACATGGGGAAAATGTGGCATGATTTTTTCATCACCGCTGGTGGCGCATCAGTGCCATGTCGTACTCTGTCTAAATTACCTTTAGTACTTCATAATTAATTGTCTTGCTTGCTCATTTGTTGATTATTAATTTTCAAAAATCTAATGAAATGCAGATTTTAATAACTTATGCAAAAAAAAAAAAATCTGTTAATTCAAACAATAATATGAATTATTGCTTGCTGAACTAGAGAAACATTTTTTTTTTAATCATTGCTAAACTATTTTTGTTTTGAAAATGGGTTCATCGCAATTTTTGTCATACACGTAAGTTCTCTGTGCAACTTTAGAAATATTCTAACAATTAAATTATTTTCACATCAATTGTTTTATCAATAATATTTATTTTTATTTTACTAATCAACTGCTTTATCCATATGAAACATTATTATTTCACCCTCTTTTGTAAGATTTTTTATTGAAGAAAGGAATAAAATTGCATTTTGTTTTCTGAGAGTTTATGCAATCATTATGCTAAATTACAAAGTTATTCTGAGATTAGGTTAATCACAAAATTTTTCAAACAAAATAAATTCTACATATAAACTGAAAAACATCCAGGCAACCAATTAAATTATCTTCCAATTAGTTGTCATGCTAATCATTTAGTTTCTCAGATAATATGACTGCTTCACAAAAATAAATAAATTAATAAAAAATAATAAATTAAATAAAAAAAGGTATAAAATTTAAAATGAATCTTCAAAATAGGATGAAACTAAAGACATTCTGGCTTTCAAGATTGTGTCTTTAAAGTGCCTTCATAGTAAAATTAGCTTAATATTTTCAAATTATTTGACAATATATTAAAAAACACACTTGTTCACAATGCTAGACTAAGGGAAAAGCACATAATCATAGCTAGTTATGGGGGAATAGTGCCCTCTAGCGGAATGGAATTTTGTCACCAAACTGGGATCATGGAGATTCGTCTCCTCCCTTCTACTCCCTGGTTATGCTATTGCCAGTTTTATGTTGCAAGCCTATTTTTGAAATTTTTCATCTGCATGTACTTATTGAATTCAGAATAACGATGCACATGCAATAAATAGTTTCTTATTTGATTGCAGTTCATATATGGCGTTACAACAAGGGTTATGTGAATGCAAATGAGGTTTTGTCATTATGCCGGCAAGATGAGCAGCTTCAGTCGTTGACAAAGAGTCTAGTCAAAAATATCACATCACGAACAAATCAATACATGTTGCCTTTCAGCTACTGGGGGGATCCAGAACCAAAGGACCGACAAAGCATGTATGAAATTAGATCCTATGTATTAAAAGTAAGTTTTCTGTTTTTTTTTTTTTTTAATTTAGTCTCTTTTATTATTTTATTTATTTATTTTGAATTTAGTCTTTCTTATTAGTAAATTATATAATGGACAACTTCAAAAAATTTTCATTTGACAAATTTAAGTGTTTTGTATTTATTAAAAAAAGAATGCAATTATTTATTAAGAATGAAAGACTTTTATATTGTTTATAATATTTAAAAATTACTATTAACCTTTTAAAAAAAATAATGCTAAAATAAAATTCATCAACCAAGGCATTATGAAGAGCTACCTTTTTATTAAAATTCAATGTTAGAGCACCAATCATAATATGAAAGACAAATTAAAAAGTTGTAGCAAGTTTTATTTTAATTATTTTTCTAAGAAACTAGTTTAAGTTTTTCTTCAATAAGTTTAATAGAAGGAAATAATTTTGATATTAGTCATATTTATCCTGAAATGAACACCTTAAATCCATAGAAATCTAAATAAGAGTATTCTAGTGGCTATCACTGTGTGTTTCTTTTATTCACACTAAACAAGCTATGTAACTATTTTAGAAGACCAGCTTCTGCATTTATTTTGCTTTAACAACAGTGTTTTAACTTGTTTGGTTATTCAAATATACAGTTTTGAGGCATATCCAAATTGAAAATGGTTTAACATATTTCTGATTCAATTATTCAAACTGCCTTGACAGCAAGTTTAGTGTTTTTAATGCAATTAATGTTTCATGAAAATATTTCTGTTGTTACAATTTTGTTATGTTGTAAAAAAAAAGTCTTTGATTAGATGTAGTGTTTTCCCTAGATCTGAAAAGAGGCAGGTCGCTTCCTGATCAAAGGGCACTATTTCAATGAAAAAGGGGTTTTCTTAAAAAAAATTCTGTTGTATAAAAGTTAAGTTTTGTAGTATAATTTTTTCACCCCCCATTCTAATAGACAAATGGAACAAAATAGTTACATTTTAAAGCTATGCTTGAGTGAGTTTTTGCCTTTCGAACCAGAGAAAATTTGCTTTTATGATCGAGTGTTAATAAATTTTGAAAGGGCAAGGTGGTGCAATGATAATTGCAAATAAAGAGGGCAGGGAGAATCCAAGATAGCTTGAAAGGGAGCAGGGCACAATGCCCATGTAAAAATGTCTGAGGAAAGCAGTAAGATGTGTACACACACACATATGTAGGCGCAGGTGTGTGTGTGTGTGTGTATTGTTACAACTCTATTTGTAATATACTTTATTTTTACAAAAACAAATGTTTTCAAACATTACAAAGCAGCCACTCTAAGTTTTTTTATAATTAAAGTCTGAAAGTTGGTCTATTAATGGTATTCTTAATAATTTTTGAGTGCATGTAACTCTAGTTGGTAAAATGTTCACCATAATGAACAACTACAAAGATTTGTAATACTGTGTACACACAATCTTCAAGCACTACCAAAAAATACTTTTTCTTTTTGCTTCTTTAAGAGGTGAAGTTGTTCAAAGGAGAGTGTCTAGTCCTAATAATAATTTCCTGATGATTTTCCTGGTTTTCTTATTAGTAGGCAAATGCATGGCAGCACATTTAGAAGTTCTCTAGGAAGGCATTCTTCTGAAAATTTTTAAGACAAGACACTTAAAATTAACTCTCATCAAAAACAAGGATGATATTAAAAATTTTTTTTAAAAAATCCATTTTTCAATTTATGTCAGTAGAATCTCTTTATTATCTGTTTTGTTCTCAAAATGTAACTTTTTCTAATTTATGTCAATATCATCTCAGTATTATTGCTCTTAGCAAATCACTACAGATACTGCCAGTAGGAATATAAAAATTAAATTATTTCTAGTATTCTCATTCATGTTATTTTGTCATTTCTTTTACGTTTGTTTAATGTTTATACTCTTCCTGTTTTAGCCTGGTACTATGATAGAATGGGGAAATAATTGGTAAGCTCAATTGCTTTTCTGCTTGTCTTTAAATTGTGTGCAGTTAGAGTTTTTCATTAGGGAAAAAAAATCTGTTGTAGATACCATAAGACATTTTTTTACACTTAATAATCTTCTTGTTTTTCCTTTTCCTTGTTGTCCCATCCCCTAGACAAAATTTGAATAATATGTGTAAATTTTACATTTGTACTGGCTTGCAAGATTCGACTTAATAAGTGGTGGGGTCCTCAGATAAAAAAAAAAAAGGTTGGTTGTTAAACTGTTTTTCCTATACCTATAAAAACTATATTAAACTTAGCAGCTGCTGCTCGGCAGCGCCCGGAAGTGCTTATGCAATTGTTCATTTAATTGCTTCTCTCACTCGTTCGCTCGATCTTACAATATTTTAGTCCAGGTTAACACTATCACTACCAGAATATGTACTCAGTCAAGAAAAAAAAATAGTGTTCAGCTCTTTGGAATTGAAAAAATTATGACAAAACTCGTATGTTTCATTTGTACTTCAGAAGTAGTGTTATATTATTCAGTTGGTGAATTCTCACAGTATTATGTCATTTGCTAGTTTAGATTGATTTAAAGTTAGTATGAAGACATTTTGGTTTTTCCTATTCTATCTTTATTAAGATTTTGTTAACTGAAATTCTTGGCCCTATAGTCATCAGTTTTTTCCAATGCCAAAGAACTGGTGAGAAAGAGAAAGTATCTAGAGTCAAGTTGGAAATTCTTCAAACAAAAGCAGAAACAAATCAATTGTAGTGTAGTACATAGAAGATACAAAATATTAGATTAAATATCAGACATCAAGGCTGCTAAAGCTGTTTTAATTGTCAACCTATCGAAGCTGCCTCGTGGCACCGTGCTGCAACTTACGGTCATGTCCGGAATAAAGTCCCATTACTTTTTGGATAGACCTTATATTATATATATATTTGGATAAAACTCTTTAAATTTTGTCCTATAGTTAGCAAAAATGCTTTTGTTTTATAATATTAAATTGAATTGTTATGTGTACAGGGCCAGAGGAGTTACATACAGGAAAAGTAGTGCTGTTGCTGGGTTTTTCTCCCAAATTGGTCAACTATATATGGTTCATCATATCTGGAGTAAGTATTATAAGCCTATGTTTAAGTTGAAAATGTTTATGTATCTAAAAGTTAGCAAACAATTGTTTTGTTTTTGCTGAGTTAGAAATTATTTTAAGCTTTTGCCCTCATGCCTATTTTATTCAATTCTCATTTATTTGCCAAAAAGTTGTGCTGAAATGAGTTGATTTGATTTCCTAAAATCACTAATTAACTTTAATGTTCCGTCAGAGGGGATATCCATATGTTATGCTAGTATTACAACATCGCCTATCAGAGGACAAAAGGACACAAAGGATAAGTACTAGAAGAATTAGACACTATTGAGGTACTTTTCCTCAAAAATTATTTCTGTTCAATTGACAGAAAAGTCCCTACTTTGCATGAAGTTGTGGTGGTTGCTAGGCATTTGTTTTGCATGCACTGAGAAGAACAGATTTAATTTTACGAGCAGTTTTTCCAATTTTGCATTTCCTGTTAGATATGGACAAAGCAATCATTTGTGATGACATTACCCAAGTCTAACGTTCCCCCTTTTCCACTCAGATTGTTAATTGGAAACATTTTTTACATTACCATAAATTAGGAAACATGTTATCTTTTTTCTACTAATGAGGTTTAATCGAAGAAGTCATCAATTAGTTGAGAGTTTTATAAATTTTTATCTTGTAACTAAGCCCCCCCCCCCCTGCTGCTTCTTCCATGGCCAAAAAGCGATGGGGTACTCCTGACGAAAAATGCTTCCACTTAATAAAATAATTATTAAATAAAAACAAAAAACCCGACTGCATAAAAACCAAAAAAACTAAAAAGAAAAACATATGATCCCAGTAGTTCAGAATGTTATTAAGTATTACTGAGTAACTACAGCATTGACATAGTTTTATAATCAATACTCACGTAAGACAAATCATAAATTCAAAAGCAGAATAGAAGGATCAACAGTCGGGGGCCTGTTCAAATTTTACAGGGTTCTTTGATTCAAAAAGGAATGGGCCCCGACTGTTGATCCTTCTATTATGCTTTTGAATTTATTATTTGTATGTGAGTATTGATTATAAAACTATTTCAATGGTGTAGTTATTCAGTAGTACTTAATAACATTCTACACTACCGGGCTTATACATCTTTCTTTTTAGTTTTTTTTTTTTTTTGGTTTTTATGCAGTCGGGTTTTTTGTTTTTATTAAATATTTTTTTTACTCTTTTTAGTTAATTTTCATCGACTTAGTTATTATTATTATAAAGCAACTACATGTGCTTGACCTTTAGCAAAAATGCACGAACTTAAGTCAACAACAGCTACATAAACAGCCTGTATAACTCATGATGACGTGAGTTTGAAAATGTCGTCGGTCAAATCTTTCTCGCAAAACTAAAAAAGCCCGTCAAGAAAGTACACATTGCGAAAGTCAGTCCCTTGAACCACAACAAAAACAAATGCAACATGTTAGAGATGAAAGTTGAATTAGTAACTAAGAAAGAAAAAATTCAGGCAGTGGAAACTCTCCCTGCATTTGTTGCAAGCTCATTATTTGTCATGTGATCAACCAACCGGTAAGCTTTGTAAGGCATCCAGATATCCAGTTTGTTTTATTTATATTTATTCCATTTCTTTGTCACAATATTTTTGTATACAGTGAATCTTAACATTGCCATGAGCCTGCAAGATTTACTAAGGGAACTTTGAATTAGCACTTAAAATCATTTTTTCAAGCGCACACATATATATTTTTTAATCCGTTAACTGAGTATGAGGCAGTATTTTGTCATGTACTGCAATGGGCATGAGGAGATAATTTTTCACACTATAAAGTATTTTTTTTTTTTTTTTTGTCTCCCATTTTGGAAAAGAGAGTTTAACAAAGGTTTTTTCCTTGGTTAATAAATTCAAGAAACTGAAGTTTTCATATAGTATTATTAATTTTCGGTTGAAGTGTAAAAAGCATTGCTTTGTTTCCTTAAAATATTGTAATGATTTAAAGCTTTTGTGATTTTCTATTTGATACTCTATTCTCAGCATTAGTTGGTCAGCCTATCTCAAGACAGATTGCATTTTTTATTTTAAATTTTTACTAAGTGTGCATTCTCGGGCTAGCTACTAATAGCCAGTGTCGTTTTTGGCAAGAGGGCCAGATTATACTTTATCTGTTTTATGCAGTTTAGCATTGATAGGGCATGGTCCTGTTGCTAACAAGTTTAGTATGAACTGCGGATGATTGTAAAAACATTGAGACTCTTTAATGTTTGCATGGAACTGGTTCATACTGATAAACTGGATTTCTTTCAGGCTATAAAGATCTCCTTAGTAGAAAAGAATTTCGTGAAGCTGCTTGGAGAAAACCAGGATGGGATGAATGTGTTGCATACACTGGTTTGTTCAATATTATTTTTACTTACTTGATTTTGTAATTGTTGATCTCTATGATAAGATTTTGTTTTTCAATGTACGTTTGTAATATCAAACTACTGAAAATGTGCCACTCTTTGTTGCCTTCAAAAAGTTTTCTATATGAAAAATGCAATGAATATTGATTTGAATGTAAATTTTCAAAGTTGTTGAGAGTATGTTAATTTTAATTTAAGTGCGATTTATTGAATGCATTAGGGCTAAAAGAAATTATAAAACATTTTTTTTTTGTTGTTGTTGTTTTAGAATAAATGTATTGTTTTAGACAAATCCCTTTCACAAAACAAACCCTTTACAGATTACTTATTAAGTGTTTTTATCCATCGTACACATTTTATTGTTAAAATGGCGCCACATTGCACATAATTAAATTCTACAAGTTACAATGGCAAGCAAAACGATTGTCTAGAACAGCGTTTCTTAATTTCTTTGATCAGTAGAACCCTTTTAAATGCTCACTTTTTTCGTAGAACCCTTAGTTTTTTGTCAATAATTTGCAGTGGCTTAGCCAAGGTTCTGTTTGAGAGGGAGCCCAGGTTCTTATCTAAAAGGCACTATCACATTAACTATTTGTCGTTAATTGATAATTAAATAGATTTCATTATAGACCGTGGTAATTATTGCTAACTGCTAATTATTATTTATTATTATAAAACACCAAAACATTCCTATTTTCAAAGGTGGCTGGTGTCCCAAAAAAGTGTGGGGGGGGAGCAGGTTTAGTGAACGACACACCCTTAAAGCTAAATTGTTTTCTTCAAAGATTGGGCAGTTGAGTTTTTGCGTTATTATTAATGAATTGACCTTTTTCCAACAATTCGAGAAACATGCTCAAAAAGCGGGACCAGATGACCACAGAAGATTCCCTCCTACAAAATCGAAATTCTGTTTTATTTTTATGAAATAATGACATGAAAAAAGCATAAAACAATCACTTATTAAGTCAGTTCTTTCTTTAAACACGTAAATAGATCATCTCTATCGTTTTTCATTCGACCCTTAGTTTTGAACTTCGAAAAGTGGAGGAGCAAAGTCCCTTTACTGTTGAAAGTGGGAGGGTAATTGCCCTTCTTGCCCCCTCGTACGAGCCGCCTATGCCTATTTGTGATTCTGAGTATTTTTAAAAGGGATAAATAACCTCAGAATTTATGCATGAGTTATATGATTAAAATATTTTCTTATTTAGGAAAAGAAATACTGATGTGTTTTACCTACAATAATGTTAATAATTCACTTAACTTTACAAGGAAAAAGTTTTTAAAACTCTAAAACTAAAATGTCTCTTATTTTACAATAATTTTTAAAGTTATTTATAAATCGGAGACTTGGATGTTACTGTATGTTATGTTGACTTAAATTGGCCCTCACTCGTTAAATGTTAAAATTGTGCTTTCAACTGCTGCCATAGATACTGGGAGAGAGTGGCTAGTATTAATAAAAGAATATTTAAAATTTAGGTCATAAACCGTAATTTTAGGCATTGTTTGGTAATGATGCAGGAAAGAGAATTTGAGATATCCTTCCATAAGTTTTTCAACATTGAAGTCACTTTAAAACTATCTTTGGTGATATTAGGGGAACAGTAGCTTCTTACAGAATTTTTTCGAAATTGAAGTGTTTAAAAGAGGGAAAGAGGTGCTTTATATTGGAAAAATTTTGAAATTGAATCTTAACAGCACAATTTCAGGTGACAAATAAAATTATTTCCATAGTGGCTAACACGAATGGGTAACAAAGCTCAGATAAACACACGAAAGTAAAAGTAAATTTATTTTTAATTTTGGAACCCTGGGGTTCTGTGGAACACAATTTAAGAAACACTGGTCTTGAATGATTGAGCCTAGAAAAGATTTCAGCCTGTGACTCATGGGCCTTATGTGACCTCCAAATGCAAATTAAATTATTTAATGATAAAATCTTACAAAAAATTGCATTTTTTACTAAATTTGTACACTACACAAAAGTTATTTACAAGGTATGTATAAAAAGTAATGACACTGAGCTGCGTTCTAAGAATTTATTGCAAATATTAATACTCGCATCCAAAAATCTAAAAAAACATTCAAACGTAATATTTTGAAAATTCCATTGGTTTTTCCTTTATTTTCCATTGTACTAAATTTTTATTAAAGTACAAAGTGAATATATGCTTGACTACAATTTTTAGCTTATTTTTAATTTTCAATGCTTGAAACACGCATGTAGAGGCATTAAAAATATCTTGAAACATTTATATGTAATACTTATACATAGTAATTATTAAAAGAACATGAACATATTTCTTATTACTATCATTTAGTATGAAACTACGAAAAGTTGATGCATAATGAGTGAAGTATGATGTTATAATTACTGTTTTTTAATACTAATTGTGTAACTCTTTTCAGTTCCATTGATCCGGGAAATGAGAAGTCGTTGGCTTCGTCCTACTTCTTTCTCTCCGATCAAATGAAAGAAGATTTTGCAGGCCTTATCCTTCATCGGAAGTGCAGCAAATCTGCAGTGCAATTTTGTGGTGTCTTAGTTTCAGAAACAGCACAAAAGAAAAGAAAACAAAAAGAAAAAAGCTTAGGGAAGGCAACACTTTTATAGGTGCATTCAATAGGGTTTATGCCAGAAATACTTCAAAGCACTGCTTTGAAACCAGTGTGATAAAGGAAATATGTGTTTTTCTTATACGTAAAATACTGATTTTAATTTTGTCCCTAAAACTGATAATTTTTTTTAAAATGTGATAGACCATATTGTTAAAATCAGTAATACTACTAATATTGCCATGCTAAGCACAAAAGCTATACCTGTACTTTTCAACGAAGAGTTATTTTCCAGATGGTTCTTTGCGACATATTTTACCTGAATACAATGTTCTACTGTCATTTAAGAATGGGAAATATTTGTAAAAAATTTCTGAAAAAGACCTGAATCAAATATAGAGGTATAAAACTTTAAAAAACAACTTCTCAGTTTGAGCTTGACTGCAAATACCACTTTTGTGCTTAGCGCAGCAGAATAATGTAATATTTATCAAAGCTGTTAATTATTGATTTTAAAATTGATTATTTGTGATTACGGTTGAAAGATTAAACTATTGCAATCGAATTTATGTTGTAAAAAAGTTGATAGAGTAAATTTGATTCTCTATAAATGTAAAAAATGAATTTCCGTTTTCAGGGAATTGAGGTGCATCTGTCTTTTGTACTCTGGTACTAAAAACAATTATTACCAGTAAAATGTAGTCTTTATTAATAGTATAATGTATGATATCAGAATGTAAATGAGTTTGATTACTTTCAACTTAAAATTGCAATTTTAAAGTTCTAAAAAAATTAAGTTTAAGTGTTATTTTTACTTTTCTTTATTTTTGTGCTGTAACATCCAAATTTGTAAACTTTCATTAATTGCAAACAAAAAAGAGACTTGTGTTAGAAAGATGTAGAGCTTGATAATGTGTGGCAAGTTTTATATCGTTATGGTCAAATATTCGCATTTGCAATTAATGCTTGTATTTTTAGTGAATTTTATTACATAACTTTATTTTCATTTTATCTTCTTTTCTACTTATTTTAAAGAAAATCAAATTGTTAATTATGCATTTCAAGAGATATATTTTCCTTTTTTTAAATGGTGATGTAAAATGTGCATATTTTATACATTTGGCAGCTGTGTCAGCTAATAGTATTAATGGATGCTGATATTTCAAATCGTTAGAACTTGCTGTAAGGTTAAAAGCTCTACAAGATGTTGGGAATACAAATTTATTGTTTGTTTTTTGTTATAATTAGAGGCTATGTCAAAAATTTATTTTTCATGTAAACGATTGAATATTTCAAACTTATTTGCATCCTAACCTATCATGCTCAAAGTCTTGATATTTTACTGAATTTTGCAGTGACTGTAGTGTAAATTGAGCCTACTCAAGTCTTGGAAGAAGCTAATGCAGTTTTGAGATGTGAGTTTTTGTATCTGCCTCTCAACCTTTTGGTATGAACTCTAACCTCTGGAATGTACAAAAGCTGTGAGATCCACAGTTTTCTTTATTCTTGTACCTGATATAAAACACGATTTTTAAAAAAATCAAAAAATCCCGATTGTGTGATACAGAGAATGGTGCTTTGTTAAATTTTTAAGAGAATTTTAAATACAATTTTATATAAATTGGAAGCAGCATTATGTAACGTAATGGGATGTAATGACCATTTGTATGAAAGTAGCATTTACAGTGCCAGTTTTTTTTTAAATTTTTAACATAATTGTGTTTTTAATCATAACCTTCTGAATTTCTTTTCAATATTGTTGTACGCTCAAGTTGTGGGGGGGGGGGGGAGTTATGCATCTAAAGGTTCTCTTTGAGTTATAGCAGTTTGAAGTAAAAAATATTTATTTTTATAGTTTTAATAATGAAAACAAATTGTCATGTGAGTAGTATTTTATTCTTAAGGATGGTTGGATAACAAAGCAAAATTTGATGCATTTCATTTTCTTCCAAGATACAAATTTCAAGGTGCTTTGTAAAATGTTACCTTCCTTTTCAATTTGTCAAAATAGAACTGGTGCCAGAAAATCATTGTTTTATAGAAATCTAGTGTGGTGTAAAAAATGTAAAAATGAATAAAATGTTTTTCAATTAACATTGCTCTGATGAATTTACTCCTTGTTTATCTATACGTATTTTCATATGAATTCACATTTTAACATTTCTCTTATGTCCTGAAAAAGACCGACTGTTTTTAAAAACTTATAGCAGGGAACGGTAAATAATAAAAAAATAATTCTTGCAGAAAATTCATGTAGTGGGCCGTAAATCCCCCCTCCCCCCCCAGTTTCAAATTTTAATTGCAAATTTTTGCAGCAGATGGCGCTGCAGATGGTAAGCCCGTAAATCAAAAATAAGATGGAAAATTACACCATAATTTTTCAAAAAAATGAACAAAAGAACAAAGCAATATTTTCAAACAATCGTCGGCTGTGTTCCCATGTCGCAATCGGAGGAAAAACCTGTGAATTTCAATTCATCTTTTTTGATTTACCGGCTTGCTATGTGCAGCGCCATCTATTGAAACATTTTTGAACTAAAATTTGGAACTCTGAGGGAAAAAATTTAGCGCCCACCTCATGAATTTTCTGCAAGAATTTCTTTTTTATCATTAACCATTCTCTTGTTATCAATTTTTGAAAACATTCAGTCTTTTTTAGGACACCCTGTGCATCTATCTTATTTATTTTAAAGCTAATGCTGTTATATCCTTTTCATAAAATAGAAGCAGCCTTGTCAGAGATGTTATGTTTGCTGAAAAATTTACATACAGTAAAACCCCTCCCAATAGACACCCCTCCTTATGCGGAGAGTTTTTATTCCCTGAGAGTAAGGCATTAAGCCCAAAGTATAAGAACTCTGTTGAAATTTAAAACTATGTTATATATAAAATTGAAGAACCCTGTCATGCATTCACCCCTCTATTACGAACTAAATATTTGTCCCGTTAGTGTTTGCTTCAGATGGGTTTTACTGCATATGAAAAAAATTCGACCACATCTTTAATAGAAAACTATAAATAACAATTCTGCTTAATGTTGATTAATGCAAGCATTAAATTGAACTAATTATTTAATGAACCAGCAAATTAAGTTTATTAAAGAAAAACTGAATTGTCAATGCAATTAAAAATATACATGGAGGTGAACGATCGAATCCGTAACTGGATTTAGACTTAAGGGGGCTGTGGGCTATTTCAGATTTGGGCCCCCCCTTTTTGTCATACGAAAAACTTGGTTAAATGCCAAACAGGCCATTCTTTCACAGCGTATCGTTTTTGCCGATACAGAAACTATAGCTGCTAACATGATAATTCCGGAAACTTACACAGAAAATTATGGAGATTTTTGCATGAATAAATCTAACGTATAAAGTTTGAGTATAAAAGGGATTTCTTAAATTGTGTCGATATAGGACTCAAAATTTAAATTGAAGTTACTATTTTTAACATTTCTTGCAGCAGGTAACAGTTCGTACGCTCCTTCAAAACTCCTCCAATACTCCTTCATTTAGTAAATTTTTTTGAAGGGCCATTCAAACTTCTTCATTTTGATTTTAACTCCTTCAAAACTCCTTCTTTAGTCCAAGACTGCATAATCTTCCTTCATGTGAGCAATTTAAAATTCAATAAATTTTTGTTGCAAGGATGAGGGTATAAGAGCTATTTTAATGTAGTTATTTCGTATATTTATTTTTTCATAAATATGTGCTTATAGAAGTCTTAGAAGTTGGAGGTGAAAATACTATTAAATGACTTAGACATTTCATAAGTGAAGTAACACATGCTAAATAGCCTATTTTCTCAAGTTTTATTATTATTGTTTTCCCCTCCACCACAGCCTCAGCCATAAAAGTCAGTTTGTTTAATTATTATTTAACTATTTAAATATACGTAAGCATAAGAACTAGATTAAGTGATTGCGTTAAAAAGCAATTGTTTAGTAAATCACAGTTTTGCCATTGTAAAAAGAGTCATCCACAAGTGCCGTCATGCCTTGAGAGGGAGACAGGTTCATGAAATTGTGATAAGGGGAAGAGGGAGGGTGAAAACAAATGACATCACACAGTTATTGTAACAAAGTGTTTATGAAAAATGTGACAGGTAGGAGGAGTAAGGTGAAGTGAGACACTTAGTGAGAAAGGGGGTCAATATGTTGAAAAAAAGTCTGACATCGTTTTAGAACAGCCTAAAAGTACTCCTTCAAAATCTCATTTTACTCCTTCAAAACTCCTTCATTTCATTTCTGAAATTGAGTACGAAACCCTGTAACAGTTAGGAAGTTTTAGAGAAAATGCGAGACCGTTTTATCGCTTTTTTGGAAAATAAAACGTTTCAAAAGAAGGAAAATTGAATGTACATAATCCAAGAATGATCGAAAACACATACAATTTTCACCACATGTATGAAAGCGTTTTGTTTTTGCAATCACGATTGTTTTACCACAGGGTTTTTTCCAGATTTTTAACATGAAAAATCATTTTTTGGGGGGGGGGGGGGGAGATTTTGTTATCTTGATACGATATTTACTACACTAGGGAGTTGAGAGTCTCCAGGACGAATTGGGAGAGTTTGACAGCTATGGCAGAAACCTTTGTGTTTTCTTGTTGTTTGATGCTCCCAATATCTTTTTCACTTTGATTGACCTTTAAGACGATGGGTATCAGGTGAACTTTCACCCCTGGCTTTAAAAATAAAATTTAATTAATTAACAAGGGACAAACTGCAAAACATAGCATGAAAATTATTAATCTCATGTTTATATCCACACGTGCCAGTAGAGGGGGTGCACTCTCACACCCCTTGTAATTTAAAAAATAAATTAATTTAACAAGGACAAGGTTTAAAGCACTTATTAAAAACTACAAAATCCTCCACGGAAAATATTTATCTCTGGTATGTCCATGAGCACCGACAGGAGGCTGCAATGGGGTGCACTTTCACCCACTAGTTTTCGGGATAAAACTAATTTAATTTTAAAAAGTAATATCATCGAAAAACTTTTGCAAAGCAAAGGACACATCTCAGTGTTTAATTTAAAATAAATAAATAAAATATTAAAGTAGTGAAGGAAAAAAATACCTAGTAAACTCTTTTGAAAACTAATTACATGCGTGTGCGCCCGCCTGCATATGATTCTGTCGGCACTCATGTCCCCACTGCTACTAATATACAGGGTGTTTCGTTTTAACCTGCAAGGCCTTTATTTTCGCAACCGTTAGTTCTAGATGTATACTTCCATTTGCAAAAATGTTCAGAATTAGATGCAGAGTTCGGATATTGAAAGTTTGAAGTGAAAATAAAAATAAGTCAAAAAAATACAAAATTTAGCTTTTTATACAGGCTCTAGGTCCCCTAACTTATATTTAGGGAAATAATCTCCATGAAAAATATTTCTAACCCAAAACATTTGAAATTAGTACTACCATTATTCACCGAGATATGAAACGCAGCGTTTTGTGACTTACACCACTTTTCACTCGCCGTCAATAACACTTTTTGGGGGAAATATAACTGTTAACAAGTGTTTAAAATTATATGTGTGCATAGAGTGAGGTTCTTCATATTGTACGCGGTTTTGTAGTGTGTTTTTGCATATCACGGCATAACATTTGCATTTTGTTTTTGAAAAGCAATGAAAAATATAAATATTTTGTTTTTCTTACTTTGACGACTTGTCATTTTTCTGAAAAGGCGATAAGTTCCAATCTCATCATCTGTATGTTCCTTAAAACTTTGAGCTCGAATATCTCCTTGAGTTTTGGTCGCACAAATGTCAAGTTTTTTGTGTCAGTAAATAGTTTTCGATGGAGATTATTTCGCTAAATATATCTCGGGGGATCTGGGGCACGTGTAAAAAATTAAATTTTGTATTTTTTGACTCATTTATATTTTGGCTTCAGACTTTCAATACCTTAACTCTGCATCTGATTTTGAACATTTTTGCAATTGGAAGTATACATCTAGGTTGCGAAAACAGAAGTCTTGCAGGTTAAAACGGAACACCCTGTATATATATATTGTTTTTCAGCCACCTTTTTCGATTATACGGCATAATTCAAAGGAAGTTCCGGCGGAGCGCTCCCGTACCCCCCCCCCCCCCCCCCGTTTCAAACATTATCGAATTAAAACTTAATCAAAAACTTGAATCTTTCAGAAACATAATTTTTCTTTCTTTTTCAAGGAGTAGCAAATTAGTACTCTTGGAAGAAATTCCAGTTACTCTTCAATGCCTCATAAGGTTGGAACATTTTTATTAAGATCCCAAAGTTCTACTTATAAGCTTTTTTTTTTAATTTGTGGCAGCTTTACGATGTTTTACATACTTTCTAGATCGGTTTTGTTTTTTGATCTTCCTACCTTCGAGACAGAAGGCAAAATTTTCTATTTCCTTCATTTTGGGGCACAATTGACCTTTTCTCCAAAGCACTCCCACGAAGAATTTGCTATTTTCTGTGACATTGATGCAAACAAACAATTTTTAATTTTCGGAACCACGTCAGCAAGCATGAATGTTTCTGCAACATTGCCACAATCTCAGTTTTAGTTTCTACTTTTAAAAAAATTTTAGGGTGCCAGTGTAGCGTATGTAGCTATTGTTGTGAATCTAGTATAAATTAAAGTGGAAAAAAAAAGACTCTCACGTTATTTTTAAATGTCTACAGCTAAAGACATTTTTAGATCCAGCTATACTTTCAAATGTGTTTTGAATTGAAGAATATTTATGTTTGTAATATTTTAGTACAGTCGGACCCCGATTTAACGAATTCATCGGGACCGAAACTTTTATACGTTGAATCGGGGTTATTCGTAATATCGGGGTGCGAAAAAAATTGCACTTACCTTATCTACAAGCCCTAATAAGCAACTGCACAAAAATAGCCATAATTAGAACGTGTACACTTTTTATTCAGTAATCCGCGACTTATTACAGACGAGTTAATTTGAAATTTTTAAGTACTAAGTAATAAATGATGAACAATTTCCTTGATACGTGACTCGAAATAGTTCTCCTTTGACTTCATTAAGAGAAGAAAATACTGTGTCATTTACAACCTGCTGCATGAAGCATGAGATACGTTTTTAGTTTCCAGGCCATGTAAGGCATTTGAAAAAGTAAGTTTTAATGGGAGTTTCATTATCGCTTTCTGCATCAGAATCGCTATTCATTGGTTGCCCCCTCGTCCGTCAAAAATTGCAGATTCCAATAAAAGTGTTTCTGCTTCGGACAATATGATATTTGGAAAACAATCCAATATTTTCTAACTCAAATTAACAAAAAAAAAAAATTTTTTTTTGGCTGTTCAAATAATTCGTTATATCGGGGTTTATTATTCGTTAAATAGGCTTTCTTGCTTTCATTTTAGTCGGGAAACGAATGTCGCTAAATCGCGACATTCGGTAAATAGAGATTCGTTAAATCGGGGTCCGACTGTATATTAAAAGGTTACGCGCTGGGACGCGACGAACTTTCTGAGGAAAGGGTAATTATCAATTTACCGAATGAAACTCCGAATTCTGTCGAAAGACGAAATACGAACGTGCATATATATACGCACATTAAATGAAGCATCCTTAAAATATTGCAATAATTACAATACTGCAATCAAAGTTGAAGGATAGTTCGACAAAATTTGGCTAATAGAGAAATTTTTAAAGGTCACCCTTGAGTTCCTATTGGGGCGCCCCTGGTTGCACTATTGTTGAGATGTTAAACGAATTTTGACAAAAGTTAATAAAGAAGAAGGCGATATTTTTTGTCCTCACACCAATGTCTACTTATTTCACCTCAACTGAAACGTATATATTCATCCAAGCAGCGGAATTCTGATGCTCATTAAAATATTCCAAAGATTGCGATCCTGCCCTAGATCATGATTAAGATGTAGTTTTGAACTAAATGTTTTAGAGAAAATTGTATTTTAAAAATACTTTAACTGGTAGATAAAAAAAAAGATTTAATTTCTCTTTTTCACGCCTTTTTTTTTTCCAAACCCGAGAATCGTGCACCGTCTCTTCAGTCGATGAGGATTAAGATCTATTGTAAATTTTAAGACCAGATTCCTCCTCTGACCTCATTAATGCTCTGAGGACGCTTAATAGGTGAAGCTATAGTGCCTAGAAAGAGTAGTGTGCCGACCGGCGCTTTTTTCCCTGCGATTCTTGAAGACGAATTGTATGAAAACCGCTAGATGGCAGTGCAGTCGAGGTGCACGTTCAATTTCACGGTGTTTACATAAGTAGACGCGAGATTTTGTTACAATTTAGTTCCGCGTTTCTCTTTTTTACCTTTATTTCGTGAATATTTCACGAAACAGCGTTTAAGGCTTTTAATGGAGGCATCAAAGTTGAAAGTGGGTACAAAACATGTAAGGAAAAAGTTACGCTTTTTAAAGCTCCAGCAGATGAAGAAAAACTAAAGTGGAACTCGTTATTCCCAGGTTAGATAAAGTTTTTGATAAATATTGCTCAATTTGTGCTCTGCATTTCGAAAAACATTTTATTGAAACGCATTTTAAGCATATTATAAATGGTGAGGAAGTTTTGATTCCTCGGGGAAAAACTTTTTTGAAAGATGAGGCAATTTCGACAATTTTCCCAAATCTGCCAACATACTTTACTAAAAAATTACCAAAGAAAAGGTCCATCAGGAATTATGCAGTTAAGAAAAATGTTCCCTGTTGGAAAAAAATAAAACTTGATCTTTCCGCAGATGAAACTGAAATAACCACGTATAAATCTATTATAAATGAAATTGTTCATATAAATTTGCCTAACGAATATTGGGTTTGTATGAAATTTAAAAAATCTCCAAATATTGTAGTTTTTGTATATAATGTAAATTATGTGGAAAATAATATTGACGATAAAAAGATCATTATTGAAGTAGACACAAAGACAAGGATGTTTTCAAAACAAAATTTTACACAATTGACTGAAAATTTGATACTTATATTTTAAGGCAAATGTATTATCAGTCGAGATGGCCAAGGGCGCAAATTGTTGTTGTTTTTAATGCCACTTGGGAAACTCAAGCATTCATGTAGCCAGCATGAGTGAGTTTAAAGCAGAAAGGAGCGACTCCTGAGTCAATGAGGCCCCTAAATGAGAAAGAGCCCGACTTGGGCACGGTATATGGCATCACCACCTCTACAGTTTATAGGTCTGGAGAATAGGTTGGAAATCTCCAGCAACGCTACGCCTGGTAACTGTTAGCGACTGACCACAAGACTTTCGGGCAAACGGAATCAACGAGCGCGTAAGTTATATTTAAAAAAATTTTTTTTTTTTTTTTTTGAATTTCAGCCTTTTAAAATCCGAATTTCACGCCAATTGGCTATGTTCATTCGCTCTTCCTATGTTACGGTTCCACGTCATGATAATTTCGTAATTAACTCGTCCATCTTATGATAATTTTGCTCCGGAAACTGTTCTTAAAATTGAAATTAGAAAACAAAAACAAAATCGAATTTTCGAAAAATCGCTTCGATGTGCACACCCCCGAGCTACAAACTAACTTTATCAAATTTCATGAGAATCGACCGAACGGTCTAGGTGCTGTCCGTGTCACAGAGATCCAGACATAAATCTGAACAGAAATCCAGACAGAGAGACTTTCAGCTTTATTATTAGTAGAGAAATAAGAGACGTGCAGTTATTGAATACTTAGGGGCCATTCATTAATTACGTAAGGATGATTTTGGCAATTTTTGATCCCCCTCCCCCATGTAAGGGTACGTAAGATTTTTCACCCCCTCCCCCTCCTATTCTTACGTAAGATTCCATTTTGTTTTTCAAAATGATAAAATAACAAATCTTGGAGTCGTTACATCACTGTAATCGTTATTAAATTCACATTAATAAATTAAACCTTTTGCGTAAAGAAATAGTTACTGAAAAGTTAGAATCTAAACTAAATGTTTTTTCGACATTTTTTTTTCTTGTTTTTGTTTTGATGTAATATTAATTTAAAATAAAATATGCCATACACAATGCGACTCTTTTATTTTGTTTTACGCTATTCATTCTTTGTAAAACAAATAAAAAAACATCTTATCCTAACACGTTTCTCACCTTCCAGACGCAAATGGAACATAATCTCTGCCAAATCACTTGTTGACCGCGCAATTTCTAATGTGAAATACCGACTTGGAAAATATTACGTAAGAATGAATGAGTTTGACCCCCCCCCCCCCGCAAGGTACGTAGAGGCTTTTCCAACCCTCCTCCCCCTCAAGACCCTTACGTATAATGAATGGCCCCTTATATTCTACTATTTTCATTGAAGATAAATTAGCATAAGGTAATTTTATATTCTTCAAAAAATAAATGAACACCCATGTAACAAATAGCACTTATTACAGAATTTGTCCTTTGCGCAGAAATAAGTTCAATCCGAAAAACGGGGCTATTAAACTGCGAAGTCAGCATGCAATCGCTGATTTAAAACGAGTCGGATTGAGGAGCATAACGTACTCCTCGAGCGCAGCGCCATCTGGATTTTCCTCAGATCTGACCTCACTTTTTCCCCGTCGATCGGCACACTACTCTTTCTAGGCACTATAGTGAAGCGTTAGAAAGAAACACTTTCCGGGTGGATTACAGCATTTTCTGTCCGTTTTTTTTTTCCGCAATGACTCCGACTGTGAAAGTTTTAAAGAAAATACAACATTGAAGCCGAATATCATTTATCACATTTCGTGCTCCATCTTCTTCACTTGAAATGTCATGAGTTTGAAAGTTCTGCGTATTAGTAGCGTTAATAGTCAATGAAAAAATGCCATTTATTCGAACTTACTGACGAGTTTGCGCTTAAATGTGAGCAAGACAAAATGTTTAATCCATCGAGAAAAAACAGAACGAGAGCGCACGCTAGGCTTTTTTTTTCTACACTAAAGATCTTTTCTACACTAAAATCAGAACCTTTCGAGCTCTGATTTTAATCGAGCGCTCTCACAGTTTCAGTAGTCCCCTATCAAAGAAACCTAGACTTTTTTGGAATAAAATAACATGCTTGAGGCTTTACCTTTTGCATCCCCTGGCTCCCATTTTATGAAGTACATATATTTCGTTCTTTGAATAATTACTTATGAACTGGAAAGTCGCCCGTCAAGGTATGACTGATGAAAATTGCTTTTACATTTGAACGAAGCCATTGCCTGTTTGGTGATATTTTGATAGTCGAAATTTAAACGCTACCAGTGGATTAAATCCTTAAGTCCAGTTGGTAGCGTTCATTGTTGACCATTCTTTCGTTTCTTCATTCCCCTGAAATGACACAGTCTTACCACACCAGTAAGACAGTTGAGTTACCGGATCGAGTTCAGCCTTGTCACAACAAAGGCTGCCTTTCCCTGCATGTTAAACGTTACCAGAACATATTATCTAATTATCATGCCCTGGCGCGAGTTTCATTGTTTGGAACGAGGGGATTACAAATAATTTTACGCACTTAACATCAAATAAATAGATCTTTCTCTGCTAGCTCAACATCAGCATTGCATTTCATTTGTTATTTCTTAATTATCATCCTTTTACTGTAGTAACTACCTTTCCTAAATGCTTTGCACATCATCAACTAAATATTATTTTCTTACGTTGTGTGCAATGGTACATTGTCAGAAATTTTACACACACCTGCATTTTCTTTTATTCTGATGAAATCTTACTTTCTTATACAGCGCCACCTTGAATAACTCAACCGGCATTCGATATCATGGATAATTCGAAAGATTTTCTTAATCAATGAACTTCCTTATGAAATCAATGCACTTTTCAATTCAACTTGAGAATAGCCCTTCAACTTCGAATTATTCTAGTTGCACTCTGCATTGCTTAACTTAATGAAAGTTGGCTGTAAAATTCTATTTAGCAATCCATTAACAAAGAAAGAAAAAAAAAAGAAAGAAAGAATTTAGAGAGATTTAAACTAGGTTTGGCTAAAAGGTCGATAGCCTTGGTAAAATTCTTTCACAGGATCGATTCTGGAAAAATTGTTTGGTACCCTGCGGGATGGATGGTTTTGCATGTTACCAAGGAATGAAAACTTGATCCAAGTTCTCAAGCTTATAATCGCAAAATGTGCCACTTTTGAGGGGTATATATTTAGTCAAGTGGTTGGGATAAACTTTGCTGCCTGCTACGCTGGAGGAAGGCCAGAGCATTTTCGAATGTTGCGGATGAGGCAGTTTTCTGTGATATCATTGCGGGGGTGTACAGAAATTAATATAAAGATTTTCATTTACGAGTAGCAAGTGAGACGGTGCATCTATAGGTCGCATATATCGTCAATAAGTGTCATATCTAATTATTTCCTGTAATATCATTGCGTAGAATTCTTTGTTAACGTACGAAGTGGCCTGGATTTTTTTTTTTTTTTTGCAATAGACTAATGGCGTTGAATTCTTTTGTAATGCCCCAAGTCGCGTGGATTTCAGAACTTAATTTCTATAAAAAAATATGTATAAAAAAAAGCGCTCCGTAGTCTTCTTTTTTTTATGCGTAAACAGTCTGAATTCTGAGAAGTGATTATCTGTTAAAGTACATTTTCCAAAGCAGGCATGTCAGGGGGCTCAGGAAAGGGTCATTGTCCCTTGACTTTGAAAACTAAATGTATTTGCATATCAATGTCTGTTTCGATACAGTTTGCTCTGAACATGCACCACCCTGGAGAAATTCGGAATAACGGGTCAGTCTTTCAATGAATTTTGACTCATTTTTTAAGTGTAATTTTAAACCCTGCATTCAAAAGTGCAATACATATCTGCTGTTCTGTAGTTGTGAAATAATGTTTGGGGGAACTCATCTGAAGTTTTAAAGGGAATCATCAAAGGAAAAGGTTTGTAACAAATTGACATTAAACTTGTATTATTTTTACAATAAAAACAAAATCTTTCGGGGGACGACGTCCCCATTATTCCCTCCCATCCACATCACTGCACCACAGGAAAATGGAAAGGCTTAGAAACATTAAATTTGGTATACAGATGCAGTTTTTTCTGGAGTTGTGCACTTCAGAGCATGACATTCGATAAATTTAAGTAAAGTTTGCTGTATGCAACGAAATATATCAATTAATCTAGCCAAAAATGAAGTTTAAACAAATCTTTTGTTGCAAGATTTCTAAGTAAAAGCTCGTCCTAAAATAAGCATAATTACTTCAGTTTTGATGAAATATTACGGAACAAACCATGGAGTGGGATAACAATAACTTTTGAAATAAAGTCAGAGAAAACTGCTAAGAGATGAAAATGGATACTCTTCTGAACAAGAAACATATCTCTCCCACAGCCCGAGTTTTTTTCTTGGTGTAATGTCAATCACGATTTTTGAAGGATTAAAAATCGTACTAGCTCCTCCGCAATTGACACAAATGTTCAATTCTTTGACTTATATGTAATGTCATTTGTAAAAAGTAACAGCTATCCTGAAAACAAACAGAAACACTTTTCCCTCCAGTTGTTTTTATTATGGTACAGTCGAGTCCTGACTTACGCGAGGGATGCGTTCCAGGAGCCCTCGTGTAAGTCGAAATTTCGCGTTGTGAAAAAGGGTATGTATACGACTCTTTGATAAAAATAAACAAATATTTTAGACACTTGTAAACACCCTACAGACTGCTTTAAGCCATTCCTTAAGTATATGACAACGTTTTCCAACTGAATTAATACTGAACTGAAAAAAAATTAAAATAAAACTTTAATATAAATTCTTATCTGTTATGATGCACAAAATCAATGAGCAATGGGAGAGTGAGCCAAAGTATGTACAGTATGAAAAAATAATAAAAACGAAATGCATCACAATTGCACTACTCTACAATAGGTAAAATAATAATTATTGTAACTAAAAAACTGAAGATGATGATGGTTGGTGCTGTGAAGGAAGCTCCTCCGTCAATATCAATGTTCTCCTGCATATCAAGGGTCTTAATTTTTTCTTAAATTTTAACAAACTCTTAACTAGCTTAAGCTGAAACAGCACACTTAGATACTACTATGTTAAATTAACTTTCTCATTTAGAGTGGAAAATACCGAGTGGTTATTTGTTTCCACTAGTAAAGCGATGAATCGACTTAATACGGTGCTTGAACTTCCGGACTTCAGTGATAACAAAGGATTGAAGTCCATTCACGATACCAATATTTAGTTGCGTGTTGCGGGTGATAAATTCGCATTAGCTCTAAAATTTGCTACTCGTGAAAAATTCGCGTTATAGCCGTTTCGCGTAAGTTGAATCGCGTTGTAACGCGAGTTGACTGTATTTCTTTATATATCCATTTTTAGACATCATCTGAGCTCCTGCCAACCAGAAATGAAAACCCCGAAAAATTCGTTGAATTAAAACTGGAGTAATTCTCTGTTTTATTCCTCGTTAACGAGTAACTTTTTTTTTAAATTTTTCGACGAGTAAATGTGTGTGTGTTTTTTTTTTTTTTTGCAACGGGAAGTCTCAAAATTAGAATCTATTTTGAAGCATTTTCAATTCCCGTCTAATTTTAGAATGAAATGTAAATATTTCTCCCGGAAGTATAACCTTTATTACAGCTGTCGTTTTAAAATTTCACGGAAGGCGATTGAATGAAATCTACTAGATTTTATTCACACTCTTTCTTCTCTGTACAGTTGGCGGCTCTCCAAGTCAATAAATGATGTCGCACTTTTTTTAAATATTTCTGACCCCTCTCCTCCTTTGTCACAAAGTGTCACACTTCATGTCACCCCCTATCCCTTTTGTCACATGTGATACTTTTCACAGCGGCGGATTCCCCATATTCCACACGTAGCATTGCGACGGTTCTCCATACTTGTAAATCCGTCACTGATTTTTTATAAACAAATTGTTTTTTTAAAAAAAATGTGAGGTGCCACACTCCTTGTTATCCCTTCTCTCTCGGAGTTACAATCTCAACCTGTCACAATTTTACGAATCACCCCCTCCACCTTCAAAGTGTGACACTATTTATAAACGACCCGACGAGAGGCCATGTCAACCTAGTCGGAAGCTAGGGGCCCGGCATATGGAGAGACCCGGTTCGGAATCGATTAAAGTTTTATTAGTTTTGTGGAGGAGAAGGGGCCCGACCACCAAACTGACAAAGAAAACGCGCCCCGGCTCTCGGCGGAACTGCCCCTCCAGCTGTTTAATTTACTGATGTTTCTCTAACAGTCACGTGTTACATCGTGCATCACAAGGACTCCCCCGCAAAATATTAAAAGGTAACTGTACCTTAGAAGATGAAAAAGTAGTTCTTCCCCCTTTTTTAATGACTTTCTCTTTCATGTTTTTACCTTCATTTCATTCACGTTTGTGGGCGCGGTACTCGCACTGCCTACTCAGTTTTTGTTGAGCTGTAAGCGTTTCGAATGTTGAACTCCTTTGCCGGTTCAGCTTCTTTAATCCTTCTTTAACCCTTAAAGGACCGTGGGCCATATGTGTGCATAAAGTTCAATATTTATTTTAGAAATTATAGAAATTTAATAATGCATAACATATATTTTTTCCATGTTATTGAGACATCAGAAACATAACATTAGCAAAAAGCAAAATGTTAGAAAATGCTTAGTAATTTTATTTTGAAAACATCGCGCATGAAATACACAGATTGAAAACATCGCATTCATAATCTCATGTATCCACAGTAGAAATCCAATTATCCGAAATCCGACTAGCCAAACTGCTGATTATGTGAATCTCTTTCGGAATTTCCAAATTCAAATTTAGGCGGAAACGTACTGCGATTCTCATGATGCAGTTCGATAATTGACTTCTAATGTACTGCACTTGTAAGTACCTTGATACGTGAAACTGTTGATTTTCCATTAAATTAATTAAAAAAGCTCATGTTTTTTTCTCCCATTTTCAACACACACGCAGAAATTAATTCCAATAAGTTTGATAAGATATAATTATTCAAATTTTTGATTATCCGAATAGGGTTTGGTCCCAACTGATTCGGATGATGCGGTTGTCTCCATCCGCCAAGAGTTCTACTTTTAGTCACTGAAGTTGATAGAATGAGCAAAAAAATAAAATAGAGTGAGGAAAAACTTTTATTTTTAAAGCGTTTAATTTTAAATGTCCGATTTTTCAAACAAAGCGTGGTCTTTATGACGCCACAAGGGATGAACTTTCGCGCGCTACTTCACTAGCGCACTTAATGCTTACGCTTACTGTCTGCTGCATTTCCAAATTATGATAATTTAGAAGTGAATTAAATATTACGCTCTCCCCTTGCTATCAACCATATGGTTGCCCTAACATGTGAGTAAAGAATCAAATTAAGTATTGAGCTCTGCGCTAATGGCACCAGTGAATGGCATTTCATCACTTATAATTTCGTAAATAATAAGCGTAAAAAATTAAATTGAATCTGCGCACCGATATTCAAAATTATTTTAAAAATGGTTAAATCCTATATTTTTAAGCTTGCTCTTTCAGAAAAAAATACTTTTAAAATTTTGGAAACGACGCCATTGGAGTTCAACTGCATTTTTGTTCAAGATTAGGTACTTTTCAATTGATTGTTAAATGTAATCAATATCATTAATGATCCAAAAATTTCAGAATATGCATCCTTATCAAGCTCTGTAGAACGAATGTACAATGGGGTTGTTTCCTTTAGTCAAAGGTACTACTTTTAGTCACTGAAATTGATAGAATGAGCAAAATAATAATAATAATAATAAACATGGACCCAGAAAATACTTTCATTTTCCCAACAGTTATTTTTTAATTAATTTTTTAAAATGTCCGATTTTTCAAACGAGGCGTGGTCTTTATGACGTCACAAATGATGCATTTTGGAGCATCTTTCTACCACGGTTCCACGTTATGATAACCAAGCAGCGAATTAAAATTGCGCTCTACGCTTGCTATCAACCATATCGTTGCCAATAAACGTGAGTAAAGATGCGAATTAAATAATGTGTTCTGTGAATGGCAACATTGAATGGCATTTCATCATTTGTGATGTCACACGACAGAAGTGTAAACAATGAAAGCGCAGAGATTTGAGGAATTTTTTTAATAATATTAAACTTAAATAAATTATTTAAAAAATGATCAGATCCTATGTTTTTAAGCATGCTCTTTCAGAAAAAAATACTTTAAAAATTTTGGAAACGACCCCATTCGCAAAATTTTCAGCTTCAAAATCACAGATTTATTTTGGCGAAAATTACTGCTCGCATAAATAAGTGCTTTTACCGTATTCTTCTTCACGTAAAAAATAACCGTACTTAATCATCTGAATTTCAACTCGATATTTTAAATTTTGCAATTTTTTGCGTTTTGTATTTTGGTAAAAGTATTGTTTCAAAATCTTTTTCTTTCCTGGTTTTCTATGTATTGTTTTCTCATAGTGATATTTTCTGTAAATTCAGATATTTTGAAAACTTAAACGTTTTTTAAACGTTTCTGTGAATAGTTGAAATATTATGTAAACAATGTTGAATTTTCTTTCTGTCTTTTGACTGAAAAAGCCCGAGCGTTAACTTCGAGAAAACATTGAAATCAAGACTTACTTATTCCTGCTTTCTACACATGCGCACTTGTGGTGCGGGGGTGTCGAAGAAAAAGAGCCGCCTTTTTTCTGAACTAGTTTCGTCCTCCGCAAACGTTCGAAGAGAAAATTCTCTTATGGTCGAAAATTTGATGAGCCTACATTTTCGCTTCATAGCGACAGCAAAATAATTGTTCAAAAAATTTTTTTTTTCTAAACTGCACCCGGTCCAATCAAATCTTTAGCAACATGTTAGAAGGCACTTTGTCCGTTTATGCTTTTATTTTAATTTTTCCTTTAGCAGTTATCGGTGGTTTGCTATTTCTTATCAGGAATTTTATTCGATCGACTGAATATTGCGATCATGATGCCAGGTTCGATGGAAAAACTATCGTGGTTACAGGTAACTTATTCTCTCGTTCTTTATTTTCTTAATTTTTAATGTCAAAACTTAAATTTTTAAAAGCAATTGATTACTGCTAAAAAAATAACCAAGCTAAGAATAATTAAAATTATTCCCTTCGATTATTAGACTTTATTTTTTCCATTTATGTGATTGAATATAGCTGCGTTTCTAAATTTAAAAAGAATATAGATTTTTGCCTCTGTACACCTTGAAATAATAAATATATACCTTTTTTAATTTATTTTTGGATTGAAAAAAATAATAAAACGCAATTCAAATGGTTGTGTTTTGCAATTTTTGCTGTGTGATTAAATTAGTATTTTTTGTCTTAATGTTTGAAGTTGAAAATTAAATATTTTTTAATAAAAGAATAGAACTGACTTCAAAACTGCAGCTGGAAATTGCTCTAAAAAGTTAAAATAATTTCATTCTTTGAACAGCATCTATACTATTTTTAAACATAATTTTTGAAGTCGGCGCAAAAATGATAGAGAGAATGATGTGTAACCATTTTTCATTTACATTTTGATGAAAACCAATCAAATTTCGAGCGAAACATTCCTATCGATACACAAATATGCTGTTAAAAATATGATCTATGCGAATTCTATTGAAGAATCTGGGTCCATTAAATTTTACATTTGTAATTAAATTTATGTTAAAGTATAATTTTATCTACTGTTTTTGCTTCGACTTCAAAAATTATGCTTAAAAAGTAGTATAGATGCTGTTCAAAGAATGAAATTATTTTTACTTTTTAGAGCAATTTCCAGCTGCAGTTTTGAAGTCGGTTCTATTTTTTTATTTAAAAATTTTTCTTTAATTCTTTTTAGTGTAAATGTATTTTAAAAATAGTATGTCACCATCACTAAACTTCAGCCTATTCTTCATAAAAATCCTGAATATAAAAGATTTTAAACGACTAGCACTAAAAACTAATCTTAATCACAAATACCAGAGATTGAGAGGTCTTCATGCTAAAGCCCTCGATCCGTCTGCGAGAGACAGATAGGTCTGAAGCTCATTCATTCATCGTAAGTTTTTTTTTTGCAATATCCAACTCAGCATCAAAAAATCTGTGAGTGAACAACAAATCAACCCCCTTTTCCCACCCTTAGGGAAAGAATTTTTTTTCCAAATTCATATGGGACCAACTTCAGGGTATAATACCCTTTCCAATTAAAAAATAAATATCAAAATCGGATTATTCTTCTATAAAACGTTATGCGTGGTCATATATATAAAAAATTAAAAAACCTACGAGTGAACAATAAATTACCCCTATTTTCCCACCTCTAGAGTAAGGATTTTTTTTTCCAAATTTATATGGGACCAATTTCGGACCTTTCCAATTAAAAAAGAATTATCAAAATCAGACTATTCTGTAAAACATTATGCGTGGTCATACATAATAATAATAAAAATAAACTATACGGTCGATTTGAGAACCTCCTCCGTTTTTTCGTCCGTTAAAAACAAAAACTAGTATTTCAATTGTTAACTATTGGAACGAGAGAGATAAGTGAACATTTTGTTTTTATCTTATCTCTTATATTTGTCTTTATAATTATAGTGTTAATTCTGTGTCCCAGTAATCATTTACTGTTGCATTTATTTGTAAACCGGCAGGTTGACAAGCATAATCCCAAGGGTCGTTATGAGGCCTGCAAGGGGTAATAGAATAAATTTGAATAAAAATAAGTTTATTTTGCTCATATTTTTGAGAGAGCGGGGGTTATTTTACTTCTATAAAGGTTAACGTTAAAAGTAATAAATAAATTATATATATTAATTAAATAAAGTATCAACATAATTAATCTGAAAATCTTTTTTTTTCGACATTTTCTACGCAAAAAGATCATTCTACTATAGTTTGTTCAAAGCAAATCCATCTGTTAAGTGAGAATTAATATAGAACTGAAATTTCTCCATTGTTCTAGATATTAACAATTTTTTAATCGTTGACATTTCAATGAAAAATAATTCTGAACAAAAATTGAAGCAACAGAATAGATAAAGCAATTTGATTCGAATAGGACCATTCCGAAAGGTATCAGGCAAGGAGGGATAAACTTACTTTCAAGTTTTCTATTTTTTAATTAGCCATTGACATTATTAGCATGTTTCTGATTTATATTTGTTCTAAACCACATATTTAAGAGACATTAAAAGCTCTTTCATATTTTTTTAAAACTTTGCAAAAAAGTAAACTAGAAAACATATTCTGTCTAATGGCAGAATTTGAAAAGAAGAAAAAGAACTTCCAATTTCTGGGAGGGATAACTACCCCCATTGCTCATAAGATCGCCATTATTATAAGCGATCAGTTTGCTACTTTAGCAATTTGTTTCGCTTATAATCCGGATTCTCCAGATTTTCGACTCTCCGGATTTCATTTAATCCCAGTTAGTCCGGATAAACGAGGTTCTGTGTCCTGCGCATGCGCAGTTAGTTTTACTTGAGTAAATATATAATTTAAGTTTTGCATTATATCGTAATTCTCAGATACCACAAAAAAAAAAAAAAAAAAAGTACGATTCAAGTCAAGTGGAGAATTTTTTTTATCATTGTCTAAATTTCCATTATAAATTTGAGTGTTTAAACACTCATATTTTTCTTGGGAAAGTTTGGTTTGAAATAATTTGTACCGCACTTTTCTTCGTTTGTGGTGTCATTTTCTTGGAATTATTGAAAACTACATCTATAGGAATGTTTAAACTGTCCATTCTGCCCCCGAAATATTATTTTGCCCTTTTGAGCGCATTTTGAAAAGTGCTTAGTATTTTTTTTAATTTTAAATTCAGTTATTCCTGAGTAAAATGATGCTAACTTTGTGTATCTTCATTGCTTACCAAAAGCGAATAGTGACGTTACAAGCATATAAACTCAAAGAGTTGTAAATGTCTGATCTAGCGTTTCAATCTGCTGGCGCCAATAACTAGCGTTCATAACGGTAAAGACGAGTTTAAATTAATGATCAAGAGATATTATGCTTTAGTTCAGATCTAGACGGTGTTCCGCGATGGCAGGCTACAAGAAATCATTGTGACCTCCCAAAATTTTTTCTTTATTCGGAAATTTTGTCTAACGGTTTGATTCATTTGGAGACAATATTGCATATAAAAAAAAATAAAGCCTGATGTCTTTTCTTATTAGATTTGCAATCACAAGGGCAATAAATTTGAGAAACGTCAAACCCCGCGGAAAAAATAAGTGATCTTGTTGCTCAACACCAATGCACAACTCAGTATAAATCTTACTGACGTAAAGCTTCCATTTGAAAAGAATTAAGATTTTTTTTTTTTTGGGAATGAAGTTTTTTTTTTTTTTTTTTTTTTTGTACAAACAGTAAAATGTGTAAGGAAAGAATAGGTTTATGGTACATAAAAGTAAAAATATTCAAGTCGATACAACAGTGAATTTCGACCGTCTTATGTATTCAAACAATTCTACGTATTTTCAATAAGTACAGTAAGATTAGTTATCCAGTTTGTTCGACTATTTGCCTCCCAAGGGTAAGGAATTGTGATCGTAGGAGAGCAATGTAATATGCTTTTTCCGAGTTTTTGTATTAGACTGAAGGTTTTTTTTTTTTTTTTTTTTTTTTTTTTTTTTTTGCGAGCAATCACGAATTGCACTTATTATCCTCACTTGACCGAAGCTGATGTTACTCTGCTTTTTCAGATTGCCATGACGGCGAGAACAACCTAACTCGTTGTTTTAATATTTATTGAGAGTTCATATTTTCGTCGCCATGGTTACAAATCAATGCCTTCATTCAATGTTTAACTTAAGCAGATTTTACTTTTGCAAAGGGGTTGGTGCAAAATTAAATTTTTAAATTGTTTAGGAAAAAAATCAGCATTGATGTACTTAAAAAGCAAAACTTTATCTAATACAAAATTGTCGGATTACTAATTACCATAATTTAACTTTGATTTGAAATAAAAATACATAAAGTTATACGCTGAAAATATTCTTTGTGATAAGTGCACTGGTGGATATCGGCCATAAAATCTTTATTTTTATTACCGCATCCTAATCACCATTTCTTTTTTTTAATGGATATGCCTCGTATTACCTATTCTAGAAAATACTAGTCATAATATGACAAGTGCAAATTTTGGTCATTTCCATTTTATTCCAAGTGTATAAACAAGAAACCCAAAGAGTAGGATCCTATCGCAATTCGTGATTGCGACGAACATAATTTGAATTTAAGACGTCAAAATTCAAATGAATACTGGACGCTCGATGTTTTAAATTTTCCTCGAGTTTGGAATTCAGCGACTTTTTACGCGACGAGCAAGTTCATAAGACCTTTCAAGAAATGATAAAATGTTGATTTCTGAAGAAAAAAGGGAAAGTCGTGGCTGATTCTATTTCTGGCCTTTCTCTTGACGCACGGCATATGGTGAGCAAGCGTAACAGGATGCCTGCTTTGCCCGAATAAGTTAACTGGGGGGACATACCCTGTGAGCTATTTTGAGTGTTTCAGTATGAAAGGCTCCGCGTGGAAGGAAGATCACTCATTTTCTCTAGTGGCGTGTGCTGAGCGAAATTTTAAAGCTTTGCGAGGAATGCAGATATGAACAATCTTTGGATGATACATGAAATGTTTATCTTTCTGCGATCAAGGCCCGATTAGGGGAAGCCCAGCCACATTTCGGAGCCACTTACTTTTTACTTCCTTTTACAAAAAAGAAAGTATTTGTATTCGCGAAAAAATTTTCACTCAAAAATCGGCCTTAATTTCCATTTTGCTCACCCCCGAATGAATATTTTTTTTTTTTTTTCAACTCGACTAGACGTGGATTAAATGCCTAAGAACGTATAGACACGCGAAATATCCGTAACGACGATTCCCGAGTTAATCACAACGAATTTTCTCGTGACGTCTGCATGTACATATGCGCGTACGTGCGTATGTGCATATGTATGTTGCATAACTCAAGAACGGCATGTCCCAGAAAGTTGAAATTTGGTACGTAGACTCTTAGTGGGGTCTAGTTGTGCACCTCCCCTTTTGGTTGCATTCGGGTGTTTCTGAAGGGGTCTTTTGCCCTTTTTTGGCGGGAAATCATTGTTAATTTCGATGCAAACTCAAGTGATGTTATAATTTGTCGGACACTTGGCGAGATATCGCCAGTCTTTTGGTCGCCAAGATTTTTCACCAACTTGGCGACAAATTTGGCTATTTTTTTTCTTAAATCTGTGTCAATTTGGCCACTGTTGGTGATATTTAGAGAGTAAACTATTGAATCACATTAAAATTGTGCCGTAAAATTGTCACAGTCTCACAGTAATGGGGAAATGACATTAAATTGGAGTAAAAGGAAGTCATGTGATGCACACATCAGCTCGTTTTTTCCTATGTTCTATACACATTGTAGCAAACTCACGGTTGTTACAAATGTTATTTCCAAAAGTGGCCTAGCAGAGTTCAAATGCAAGTTTTTTCTCTCTTCCAAGTCCGTCGTTTCGGGGGAGTCAGGGAGGTCAATTGCCTTCTAGCTTTGAAAAATTTACTTGTTTACATATCAATGGGCGTGTTTTTTTCTGTTCTCCGTAGCAAATTGCATTGAATATGCACTCTTTGCTCCTCCCCCCTCCTCTTGGAAAAACACGAAATGATGGCCTTCACTGACACTAAAAGTTTGCATTCATTGTTTATGGTAGCAATGCGATTCTACTCTTAGTTGTTAAGCATCTCACTGGACTAGAGCAAATTCGAACACTTTTATTTATTACACGTTCTGAAATGAGAGCTTTTCCGTGTAGAGCAAAAGTCTGCTTTTCCGTGGAATTACCCAACAGCGATAAGAATTGCATCGGAAGGAAGAAAGGCATTAGAACTGTAATTCTTATTGTCGTTAGGGTAACTTTAAACGCTGTTATATTTAAAAATAAAGTCTTAGTATGATTAAAAACGCTTATTTTCAACTACACAAGCATTGAGTTGAAAAATTGATCTAAATTAAGTTTTTGCTGTCGCCCCTTCGAGAAAGTCGGGAGTCGTTTATTTTGTTGTCGTATGACTTGTCATCTAAATTTCCGGGTCCCGATCTTAGTTTTCCAAAAGCTATTTTGAGAAGTTTTAAGAAATGAAACGGTTATCCTGACACACGTGTGACGCTTATCGAGTTGCATGCCATCAAAACATTAATGACGAGGAATTGGAACCGCACCTATACATATATATACTGCTTACGTAGGCTTCGCAGATTGGGCAGCACTATTTTACACCGTTCAAGTGTGGAATAGACCAAGAGACTCCAACTTATGGTCTGTGGGTTACATCCGGCCCGCGGGAAACTCCAAATTGAAATAAGAATTATTTATTAGCCATATTATTTGTTATCCAGCGTTTCCACTATTTATTTCCGATGTTTTATCTGTCTGATTAATAAAAACTTTGATAAGATGATCATTATAATAAAACTAGAAAATCACCCGTCAAGGCATGACGGGTGAAAATTGCTTGTACATTTAAATGAATACATTGCCTGTTTGGTGATATTTTGATAGTTGAAGAGTTTGCTTTTGAAACAGCCAGCTTTTTTTTTTTTTTTTTTGGCAAAACGAAAAAAACGTTTTACGCACAAAAACTAACTGTTAGAATTTCTCACTGTGTTTTGGTAGAATAACATGTGCTTATTGTCATAAGTCTGGTAATTTTTCCTGAATTTTACCAAGCCTAAATAGCCAATTTTATTTTGGATATACTCCTTTTTGGTGCAAAACAGTGAATATAATCCCATTTGCAAAAAAACACACATTTTCTTCAGAAAAACACTTTATTAGATTGAAACAAAACATTTAACATGAATGTTTTAAGAGCCCTACCTTCGGAAACATTAAACAAACATTTTTAGGCTCTCCTGCAAAGTAGTGAAACTGTGACATACGTTAGTCTGGAGCATGTCAAATTTCATGACTAATCTCTCTGATAAAAAAGCAATTTGCCCCCGCCATACCTTTACGGATTACTTTCTAGTTTACTATATTGGTGTTTGTAAATAGCGAAAATCTAACAAAAACATCTGCCATGACCGCAGTCTCAGGTGGTCGCAGCTAAAATGTTGTTGTTTATTTACAGGAAGGACTAAACTATTGATATATGTAAATTTTATCCCACCGGAAGCCGCCGATAAAAGTATATTCAACAATATCTTTCATTACAGTTTTAAGAAAATAATATTTTTTTATATCAGGTAGTTTCCAATTTTGATGAATTTTTAATTTTTAAGTACGATGTTATATGCATCCTATAAGTGTGAAAAACCATTTAGAAATGACTTTTATAAAATTTGAGTTCTACGTATTGAACGAATGAATTAAAACTGAAGTATAAAGGGCACGTCCGGAAAAAAGTAAAAACATAATTGTTCAACAATCTTGGCTAATTTTTGTAAAAACGATTTTTTTTACAAAAATCGGAGTAAGTTACTACAACTCAAGGGCTAAATAATTACGGCATCAAATATTTTCTATCTTAAAACTTAAAAATGGCTATTTTTTTCGACCTTGAACCACTGTGCGACGTACCGTGAGGGGTCGTTCGCAAGTTTGTAACATTTGCTTGCAATCGTTCAGTGTGATTCATAATGAAAACAGCTTATTTGCAAACGATCCCTCGCGATTTGTAGCCTAGCCAAGAGTTATTAAAAATCGGCTCATTAGTTTGCTGATAACCTTCTAAATTTTTGAAATAATGAACTGGAATTTTTCTATGAGTTGAGAAATTTAGTTGGGAATTAGATGACGAATGTTATAAATTGCTTTCTTTCGCGCATGCGCGGTGATAAATGAATTGCTTTAAACGTCCATATTCTATCAAATTTTCAACATTTTTATTTCAAATTTTAGTATTATGCTTATTTTGTATGCTGTCAAATTTTCTGAAAGTTTCGTAAATTTTAATGAATAACTTTGCGTGTTATGAGCCAAAAACCTTCAAATAAAATTTGTAGTTTTGAAAGAAATGCTTATATTTTCGTGAATATCAGTGACACCTTCTTAAAAGTATGAAAAGTGACTGTACATAGTAAGCTAAACAATTTATGAAATTTACAGCTTATTTTGAGTTATTTAAGATGAATGATGACCAAAAAACTTTTTTGTTTTCCTCAATTTGTTACTGACCCACGAAATGCAAGAGTGATATAATTTTTATTGGAAATTTACAGCTGGAGCATACCTGTTTTGCGACAAAAATTACAAAGCAATTGGTCTTTTATTTCTTGAGAAATTCTTAAAAATGTGAATTTTTGAAAGTGTCCCAATATTTTTGGTCATATAGTACATATGAGGATTTCTTGTTTTTAATTTGAATTACCTATTCGTAACTAAATTTTAGTAGTTTAAAATCGTTAATATAGAAGAGTTTTGGGACTACACATAGGTAATGATGTAAGAAAAGGGAGTACATGAGTTGAAAAAGGTTGAGAACCCCTGAACTTAGACAACAGCAGCAGCATGACGTAATGAGAAGTTCATTTTGTTTCGGAAATTTTTAAAGGGAATGATGTTGTATCTTGCTAAATACTTCCTTCTAAATAATTTATGCAAGCCGTTTTATACATGTAATCAAAGTGGTTCAGTTTTAAATTAAAATATAAAAGCAACTTGTATGGATTGATCATACCATTAAAACCATATTTAATAACAGCATTATAAAAACAACAAGGAAAACGATCTGCTTGCGAAATTATTGCTTCGATGTCTTGTCGACAGTTATCTATATTGGGGAACGATATCTGTTGACTTGAATTTTTAACTGCATTTTTAGAGTAAAATAGGTATGTTAATAGGTATGCTCAAAGTTGTGGTCAGTTTTCCTCTCCCAAGTCAGGTTTGTTCACTACACCTTATGTGAATGCGACCACTTTAAGTAGGAGGAGAAACAAAAAGTATCACATCACACATTTTGGTTGAAATAAAAACATTTTTTTGTAAAAGTATGTTTATGTAATGAAGCATGACAAGGCGAAAGGAAGGGGTGTAAGGTGTAAGGTAATGCTTTGTGACAACGGAGGGAGGGGGTTCAAATATGTTGAAAAAAAAAGTGTAACATCATTTATGGACAACCCTTTTACGGATCTGACGTACAGCTTCCAGAACTCGAAATGTATCACCAGATGTTCTTTTCCTTACTTGGACAGCTGCCGATGATCGGGTATTGAGATTACTTAAACTCTTTGAGGTACGGTGGCTTCGTTCGAGGCCGCTATTTTTTTTACAGGCAGCTGACACAAGTGGCTTTAGGTGACTGGGAAAAAAAAATAGTGACCTCAAACGATGCCACCATACCTCAAAGGGTTAAGTATTTCAGCCATTTTAGAACTTGCAAGTTTACTGGGTCTTTTTTAGGTAGTTTTCTTTTAAAACTTTCAAAGAGCTGCTATAGACGCGGCAGTATTTGGGAGCTATGGTATTAAATCTTTCTCACAAGTATTGTATTTTGTATTTCGTATCGTACTTTTTTTAAAGCAGATAGCTTTAGGAGATGGCATCTTTGTGAAGAACACCAATTGATGTTTGTTTTGCATTTTCATGTTGAGCAGAAGATGCACCATGAAAACGTCCATTAAGGTACATGATGACGACAGAACAACGTGTCTCTACATCCTCGACACTTCTTGAACCTAAAAAACCAAGAACACTTGCAAGAAACAGTAGCGGATTTACAACTGTAGGGAGCAGTAGCAATGCATTTTTGGAGGTCTCTCTGTCTATCCTGGAGCTCTCTCTATAAAGCATTTATCATGTGCATTTTTGGATCCCTTTAGAGGATCCAATGGTTGTAGGAGCCTCCCGCAATTGCGACATGGAAATTCACCACTGGCAAGAAAGGCAAAATGTTTTTTTTTTTTTTTTTTTTTTGCACTGTTCGAGAAAATGACGTAAATTTAAAATCTCGGACTTTCTCCCTTGTACCTTGTATAGTAAACATTTGGGTGGTTTTTGCATTTATCCTACTTCTTTCTTACCTGTTTAAGCAGATCAACAAATTTTAATGTATTCAACACTCAATGTTGCCACATTGATCCCAACTCAAAAAAAAAAAAAAGATTTCATCTTTTTTTCCGCACATTCTTCAAATCAATACGTTTCACTGTTTTTTTTACTTGGTTCTAAAAAAGTCATGAACACATTCATAATCTTGTTTCAGGTGGTAGCAGTGGTCTTGGTCGAACACTTTCCCTCGAGTTGGCCAGGAGGGGAGCCCGAGTCATTGTGGCCTGCAGGACGCAAGCTCGACGAGACTCAATGGCTTACTTCCTGCGCAGTAAAACAGGATCTTTCAATATACGGTCCATGTTCATGGACTTGACTCGCTTGGACACTGTGTATGACTTCTGCCAGGAGCTTGCTGAAACAGAGGAGAAAATAGATGCACTTGTCAACAACGCTGGTTGGTATAATTCGATCACTTGAGTATTTTTTATCTGAGTAACTACTACAAAAGTGGATAATGAGTATTAGTGTAGTTAGGCTCTGGTAAAAAGATCTTTAGCCTTGAATAAGCTCATTTTTGTTTGGGTTGATTCAAGAAAATCCGTTAAATTGGCATAACGCCAAAAATCGCTATCGGCAATTTCCCTTCTCTACTTTAACAAATGGAATCGTTCAAGCCTAAACCGATCGGAGGTTTTTTTACCTAGAACTTAGCTAAACCCCCCTTCCCCTCTCTCTCTCTCTCTTTCTCCCCAAAAATAAATAAATAAGCATATAAATGGAATAGTAAAATATAATCTGACCCTAATCAAAGGCTTTCGATGGGCTGACGCTTAAATGAGTCTGTTTGTTGAAATATGGATGAGGAGAACTGGTTTGCGTTGCTGATAATAACTACTAGCATTGTGCCCCACTTTAAGAATTTCTCCTCTTTCATCCCAAACATAAATGAGTTCTTTCAAGGTAAGGTATCTTTTTACCAGGATCTGACCAAAATCGCACAGTGTAAACTAAATTAACTACATACCAATTTAATGCATACTGCAGTTAATTGGAAGCTACCTGCCGTAAGAGTGACATAGGAATCAGCAATTCGTGGAGGAGTATTTTCTTCCTTTGGACTAATAAATACAATGCTGAAGTTTATAGTCAATGAGTCGAATATAAGGATCTCGCTCAAGCACGTCTGCCAACAATTGGCCCATGAATTTGCAAGAAATTCATTATTTTAGGTGGATTCATGTTAAAAATGCAATATTCTCCGTCTTTGGCTGTCGCAATTGTTAGAAGTAGTAATTGAACCATGTCCTAGCTTATATGCACTATAACAACTGATGCTTCCTTGATACAGCTATTAAACACTATATATTTTCAGCAAGGATTTCCTTAACAGTTTTTCTCACACATTAATCTTCTTTCCCTGTCGATTTTGTTTTGTGAAATACAGGGTGATTCAAAATCAGTATGGGGTTTCAAGCACAAAGAGCAAAATTTCGTACAACAAACTCTCACTTTGATTGACGCTCCACCAAAGAGCTGAAGGCCCAATATTTTCAAATCGGTAGCCTTATAAAACCTCACCATTCTTTTTAAATGAGGTTTGAAATAGCTTAAAAATTTTAACTCTTGACAAAATAACTCGCTTTCATGAATCATTTCATGTTTTTCAGTGCAATATTTACAAGTTTTTCTTCTGTGTTGTAACTTTCATTAACATTATACTGACTGTACGATTTCAAAGTAGCTGCCTTAGAATTGATTGCTGATTTTTAAAACCATCTATTTCAGCCGTCCTATGTCCCCAAGACAAGACGTGTGACGACATAGATATGATGCTCGGCGTGAATTACCTCGGCCACTTTTTGCTGACCAACCTCCTCTGCGAGAAGTTCCTGAGCTATGGAACGGGCATCAGTCCGGTCAGGGTCGTTAATGTCGTCTGCGGAAGCCTCAGATCTGGTAAAATAGTCAGCATGGATGAACTGGAAGGCAAATTCAGTGGAAGTTATGACATGAGGACAGTTTACCGTAGCAGCAAACTAGCCCTACATCTGATGACCAAGGAACTAGCTCACAAATACTCCGAGAAAGGAATTGTAGCATATTCCGCAGACCCAGGTAGAGTATATTTAATCAATGTCTTGGTGAAGTATAATATGACAGGCAGTTAAAGTGCAGTAACTGCAAATTTTTATTTATTTATATTTTATTTTGTCATCTATTGTGTTGAACATGGTAGCTTTATTGTACAAGCTTGCTTATTTGTTTTCCACTCTGAGGGAAAAAAAAGGTCTTACTCCAACATTTCTCTATCGTCTGTATGGAATCCAAAACGCGTTTCTTCAAACATCTCAAAAACTCATTCCTGCAGATACTGCCATTTACCTGTCTACGGCTGATCCAGAGCTTTATCTACGGCAGTATAGTGGACACCTTGATAAAAGTGTATGTATAGGGCAGCTTAGGATTGTTGGCGCTCGGCTTTGGACGAGTCCACTTCATAACCGGTTGAAAGCAAAACAAGTATGGATTTCTGTAATTAAACGTTAGCAGAACCAGGTTTCTTCGTGAAACGTCGTTGTTTGTTAACAATAGGATATAAATTTCAAAAGAAAACTCGCTTCAATCATCCTGATACGGAGTACCCTGTGGAAGTCTTGATTTGCTTATCGCGTTCCCTTCTCAGTTCCTACAAATTCCATGTTCTTGGTTCTTCTGCCGAGCCCCCAACAATGCTGAGGTACACTAGAGAATATAGGAGAATTAGAGCTTGATGGATTATTTACTTCCTACCATGGCAAAAACAGAAAAATATCGTTTGCGTTGCCAGCATGTTTCGCCTGTTCACATGCGTCGCCTATTTTGAAGTGAATAGAGTTTTTCATGCCGTTCAGTTTAGGTTAAAATTTTACATTTTAACGGTTTTTTTAATTATATTTTCTTGTTTCATTTACTTGGCAGATTGTTTTTCATTTTAATGGTTTTTAATGGCTTAATTTACTCATTTGGAGCATTTTTCAAACCTTTTAATATAACTTTTAATCTTGTTTAACCGTTTGTTTTATCTAAAAGTAATTTAAAAAAAAAAGAGTGAGACATCTTCAAATAAGTTATTTACATATAACTTTGACCAAAACAGCGGTAAATGCTGCTGTTGCTGTATAACTGTAGAATTTTGACAACTAGATATTCATTAGTTTCCAATAGTTATACATCCATTATATGCAGTATTCTGCACCTTAGCCTTCACTTCCATTGCCATATCGACAAATAGCTGGTCGAAGACTTTCCCCACATGTAACTGGTTCTACGCAATTTTGATTTCCAAGCTCTCTGTTGAGTTGGTTGGACTTGGACTGTAGAAGTTGATTAAGAGAACTGTGTATCCTTTATTCTAATAGAAACTTTTAAGAACTGTTATCCTTAGTCTAACGGTTATCCTTAATTTGGTTAATAATTTAATGGATTGTCTACCTTATCGTAACGCAGATTTTTAGGGACTGTTTTCTTTAAATTCTAATGGGGATTTTAAGAGTTGCTGTTGACGTTGTTTAGGAACTGTTATCCTTATCCCAACTAGAATAAATGAGAAACTACTGTTCTTATTCTATCAGGGATTTTTGACGAATAGCTGTAGTATTGTAATAGAAGATTTTAAGGACGGTTTTCCTTATTCTAACGTAACTTTTAAGGATTGCTATCCTCATCCAAATGCAAAGTTTTAGAAACATTTCTTTTAGTCTTAAAGGGATTTTTATGGGTTCTTCTTTTTTCTAATTCGAGTTTTTTTATTGTTTCTTCTCTTTTTTCTGATTTGGGTTTCTTGTAAACTGTGTTTTCTTATTTTGATGGTTATTTTTATGAACTGTTGTCTTTATTTCAGAAGTTGTCCTCCTTCTAATGAGAAATTAAGAGGATCTGTTGACGTTGTTTTTATCGTTTTTATTTAGAGACAGTTATCTTAATTTTAAACGGGTTCTTGACCTATTTCGAATAGGAACTTTTATAAACTATTGTCCATACTTAGAAACCTTTCATCTAATTTGTAGCGGAAATTTTTTTTAAGGATTAAAGACGTTCATTAGAAATTATTGCCCATTTTCTAGTAGGAGGATTTATCAACCACTGTCCTCATCCAGAAAAGAGTAAAGGGGAATTTCTGGATGGATTGTTGATGTTAATTAGGAAATAGGAACTTTTGTTCTTATCGTAATTGGTTTTTCGAGGACCTATTGCCCTTATTTTAACCGAGGTTTTCAGGGACTGTTGTAGATTTTAAGTAACTGTTGAAATATATTAAAGCTTTTGAAAAGCCTAATGACTTCTTTTTAGAAACACAAAGGACAGGATTTTTAGTTTACATTGCACATGCACACAAGAAATGCGTTTAGGTTGGAATTGCATGATAACTTTTTTGTAAAAAAAAAATCTATTTCCGGAATAAAATGTAATGATTCTAGTAAATTACAAATAGAAATGCTATGAAATACTCTTTCTGTCGAATTTGTCGCTGCATGTAGGTCAAAAGTTTTGTTCCAAATTTGTTGCTACATTTGAGTACTTTTATGCTAAAAATTAAAACATATAATTTTACGCTTTTTCAGGGTGCTATGCTATCAATAAAAAACATTTACTTATCAATCATTAAACCAGTACCAAATTAGCTTAAAAAATTCCAGGGTTCGCACGTTCTTACGTCATGTCTCTTTTTATAAGGAGTCTTCCACCAGTGATCGCGGAAAACTATGTTCTAGCTAATGAATCCCGAATTCATCATAAAAGAAGCTTATCTTTCTGGTACACTGGTGGTACAGTCTTTCCATAATGAGGTGTGGCTTAAGAATATGCGAATTCAGAATATTTGAAACAAATTAGGTCCTGATTTAAGGAAGGAAAGAAGAAATGCTTGGCAAGCCGGAAATCTCAAATGCTCAAAGAAATACCGATGATAAAATCATCAGTATCACTAATCAGTACAAAAGTATAAGCATGTAGAAGGTAATTTAGGGTGGAGAGAGTAAATGAAAATTGTTTTTTTTTAGAAGTAATTGATTGTGAAATTCCATCTTTGGTATTCGGAACTCCAGCGCTCGAATACGCTACCTTGCGGTGATTTACAAAACTGCCGATGGAACTAAAACATTGCCACGTTTTAGTTCCATGTGTGTCTGTTGACGTAAACACAGGCAGTTTGTTCTGAGTATTTATTAACGCAATCGATGTGTCTTAGTTTGCTTTCAGCTACAGAAATTAATTCGTCCCCTAAGAGTATTCTCGAGCTTCTCAAAATAATGTTAGTTTTCATTATTTCTTTCAAAAAAGTATTAAATGGTGGACGCGTAAACAAGAAAACTCTGGATTAACAAAATTGGATAACGTTATACCAGGTAAATTTTTTTATTGTTTTGTATGAATTTGTAAGAATATGAGTTTTTTTAATCTTAAATTAATTTAACTAATCATATTTTACAGCAGCATTTAGTTGGAATGGACAGTGTGCAAAATATTTTCTTGGATTTATTATCGTAGAACAAAATGAAAAATGTTTAACCTAGAAAGAATTTACTTTATTCCTTTTATTCTCAGCTGAAAGGTTTCGCCAAATTTGTTTAGGGTTATAATTTTGGTATTGTGCGAGCAAAGTAGCCTTGGCGAGATTTCGCGTTTTTAGTTAAACCATTTTTAATTTTTATCATGAGTGGAATAAAATGGTAGTAAGATTACAGAATTCGATGAGTGAAAAGAAATAATGGTCAATCAACTGAAAAGAAAACTACCACCATATATCCGTGAGAATTTTGTTGATGATTTGCATAACATGACACAATTAAATCGTAACTCAGAAATTAGAAAAATCGAAACAGAAAATTTTTAAATTAACCCATTCGGGAATTCGAGAGAAATAACTCAGCTACAAATGGAAAACAATAAGCGCTAGCCAAGCAAGGCAAAAAAGTATCATCTTCTTTCGATAACGATTTGTAATGTCATATTGAATTTTCTAGCATTAATTGTTATTCTTGTCAGGCCACAATTATTATTTAGTTTTATCAAGAATTGATAAATATCGAATTCAACATCGTGGAAATAGCTGCTTAGAACTACGAACTACGTAGTTTGCATTAATCTTTGACGTTTAGTAATGCTTCTTGAATTCTCATTTCTTTCTACGTGGGCCAGAATATCCACAAGACTTTGAAAATTAATTTAAAAAGAATAAAGCGAAAAAATCATACGTACGAACAAAAATCACAACACTTTTAGCATTTTCTTCGTTACCATGTGCGTTTGTTTTAGTTTTCAATTCCGCCATTAGACAGTGACTTCAGTGCCCCCTACAGTTCGTTGGAGTTGCGAATTGACTTCTGTGATTTTGATCCTAAGTCTGTTGCAAGAGAAATATCAAATTGCTACGTAATTAATCAATACGTAAAGTCTGAGTTACGACTGATACAATATCAATCAGTTAAATACTGACTTCATAATTATCATGAACAATTTTATCATTTTCCCCAAAACTTCTTTCTTGCCTATTTAAATTCCAAGAAGTCATAGTCAGATGCCTGTAATGGAAAATTATTTATTTAATTTATTTTTTTGTTCAGGTTACGTGAATTCTGGCTTGTATCGCCACCTCGACGGATTTTTTGGCAAATTCAACCAGACCTGTGCAAAAGTCCTCTACAGAACCACAGAAGAAGGAATCCAGACCATCATGTACTGCTTATCATCCTTAGATGTGCTCAAAGAATCGGGTCGTCTCTACAAAGATTGCCGCTCTTTTAATGTCCGGAGCTCAGAGTGGACTGAGAACAACATAAAAGACTTATGGGAGAGAGCGGAACAGTTGATCCTCTCCAAAGGTCTCAAACTTCAACTAAGTGCAGCTGACGAAGACGATGATGTTGAAGACAAAGACACCGAAGCAGACAAAGCAGATACTGAAGATTAGGAATATCTTGATTTTGTTTATACGTACGAAAAGATGATCTACATGGGAAATCATCTGAATTGTTTGGATTTTGATGGCTGCAGATGCTGAATAAAGAATAGCACTTACAGCTTTGAGCTACCATGAGGACTGTAAACCAGAACGGGCAATTAAGACAGACAATGCTCATGGATATGATTTTAGGATGATTCTTCGGAATTGCTAATACATAGTAATAAAAAACTGTGAAATCCAAAATGATTTATAAAATCTATGAAAATAATTTCTGCACTGGAAAGACAAGGGTCCTCATCCCGCCCAAAAAAGCAAGGGCACAACCTAATTGCCCCGAAGACTTCCCAAGAATGACAGAAAAGAGAAAATTATCACTAAAAGCTTCCTCCACTCTTAGAAATGTTAATGGTGCAGTCTGCGCTATTGACAATTTTAAGGTTGCCATTCTGTCAGGCACCCACAATTAAGAAGTCAATAGTGCTATTCCAAGCAGTTTAATAACAAGAAGTCTTTAATAGTATCATGAGTAGGAAAATTTTAGGACTATTTTTCTCCCGAATGGATATTTTGTCCGCACTTAGCAGTTTTGTGAATATGCATTTATAAATAATTTGAAAAAACCATTTAGTGCTTTAATGTTTGAAAGTTTAGCTTCTTCTTTTTTGTTCATTTTGCTTTTTAGTGTAACCTTACATTTGTGTGTATAATGTTTGTCTATCATGAAACGGAGTATAGCACCTTGAAAATATTAGGGTTAAAACTTTTATAGTGTGACAACTGTTCACATCTAATACAAAAATGATACATGCTACCAAGTTTTACACAGTTATTCATATAATCACCAACATTGTTCACAATCCGTTTCCAACGATATGGAAGTCGTAGGAAGCGCCTGTTCTGTTTGTAGTTCGAATATAGCAGTCTACTACCGCAAGAATGTGAGGAACACTTCTGCCAATGGTTCTTTCACCTTAAGAATTAAGTCAGTCACAAGGGCTTATGTCTTTTTGAAAATTTGACGTAATTCTTAAGATGAAGAAACCATTTTGTAGCAGACCGTTCTACTCGAGCTATCAACAGAACAGGCGCTGCTGCAGATGTCATATGACTAACACATCGTTGAAAACGGGTTGTGCACAAAGCTGGTGACTATATTAGTCGATATGGAAGTTGTAGGAAGAGCCTGTTCTGTTTGTAGTTTGAATATAGCGGTCTACTACCGCAAGAATGTGAGGAACACTTCTGCCAATGGTTTTTTCACCTTAAGAATTAAGTCAGTCACAAGGGCTTATGTCTTTTTGAAAATTTGACGTAATTCTTAAGATGAAGAAACCATTTTGTAGCAGACCGTTCTACTCGAGCTATCAACAGAACAGGCGCTGCTGCAGATGTCATATGACTAACACATCGTTGAAAACGGGTTGTGCACAAAGCTGGTGACTATATTAGGCGATATGGAAGTTGTAGGAAGAGCCTGTTCTGTTTGTAGTTTGAATATAGCGGTCTACTACCGCAAGAATGTGAGGAACACTTCTGCCAATGGTTTTTTCACCTTAAGAATTAAGTCAGTCACAAGGGCTTATGTCTTTGAAAATTTGACGTAATTCTCAAGATGAAGAAACCATTTTGTAGTAGACCGTTCTACTCGAACTATCAGTAGAACAGGTGCTGATTACAGACGTCATATGACAACCACATCATTGAAAACGGGTTGTACACAAAGCTGGTGACTACATTAAAATGCTCTGTAGAATTTGGTGGCATGCATCCCCTTTGTATGAGATGAAAATAAATAGTTGCCACTATTAAAATTCCAACCCTCGTAACAATTTAGGTTGTTGTTTTTTGTTTTTTACTTCCCTGAAAATTGTAATACTCAAATTTTCTTTGCCATTGATGATGAGAATTGTTTCATTGCCTCTCTCTACACTATCTGTACATATCTGAACCTAAATTGTACAATTTTTCAATAAAGTTGCTCTGATGTAATTTAGTGTATCAAAAAGTAGTAACTAATCAATCTCAAGTAATGTATACAGATTTTCTAAAAATCTATTGCTCTTTTGTATTTTTTTTATTTTTATTTTCTTTGAATGTGTCGGAAAACCATGACTGTGTTTGTAAACAAACCCGATTATTCAAATTGTGATTTCTATGCTTAGTAGTTCTCAAACGTAGTTTCATTGTTTTTATCAAATGCCGTGTCTGTTTTCCTTTTTTGACTCGTAAAAATTTCAACACTGTTTTCTAAATTCATGGGTTATGCTATGATCTGACTGCATGTTATCTATGTTGGAAATGAAGAACCAATGTAAATAAAGTGCACATTATCAAGAAAACTTCTGTGCTTTATTTACGTTGATTTTTCATTTCAATCATACTTCATCACAAAGCTTATTTGATCGTTTTGCATGTTATCTAGTTCAAATAAAAAAATGCATACGGTAACTTCTGTTACCTATAGAAATCAAATCTCTTTGCTGTTACAAAAAAAAAAAAAAAAAAGATTTCTTTAATGGAATCAACTATACTTATATTGTAATATCAGTTATTCTCCTTTATGATTCAAAGATACTTTTTGCAGCGTCAAAAAAAAAAAAAAAAAAAAAAAGCCAAGACATTATGTGAGACAAGGCTGGTAAGAAGGTAGAAATATTTTCCCAGGAGAATAAGAGAGAAAGATAATAACAAAGGAAACTAGAAATATTTAAAAAAAATATTAAATGTTTGTTGAGCATTGAAGGAGCCTGCAACTAACTTTGCGTTTATTACAGAAAGCAAATTTTACTAAACTATATCAGTTACCTATCAGTGATTGAAATTAAAAAGAAGCAACTATTGAAAAAAATGTGAAATGTTTTTTTTTTTCAGAAACGTTAATGCTTATAAAAAAACTTTTGTATATTTTTATGCCCTCAACAAAGACCTTGTGTTGCAATTTTTTTTTGGTATTTAAACACAAAACTCAACTTTCACTCAAAAATCGGCCTTAGTTTCTATTTTGCTCATCCCCAAATGAATGTTGGTTTTTTTCCCCGACTCGAGCACAAGTGGATATATGCCTAGGAACGCACAGACACCCGAAAGATGCATTTTGACGAACCTCGAGTTAATTACAATGAGTTTTCTCATGACGCCTGTATGTACATATGTATGTGCGTATGTGTGTATGTATCTCGCATAACTTAAAAATGGTATGTCCTAGAAAGTTTAAATTTGGTACGTGAACTCCTAGTGGGGTTTAGTTGTGCACCTTCTCTTTTGGTTGCATTCGGATGTTCTTATGGGGTCTTTTGCCCCTTTTTGGAGGGAAATCATTGTTAATTTCGATGTAAACTCAAGTGGTGTTATAGTTTGGCGGACACTTGGCGATATATCACCAGTATTTTGGTCGCCAAGTTTTGTCACCAATTCGGCGACAAATTTGGCAATTTTTTTTTTTTAAATCTGGTTTCGATTTGGTCATTGTTGGTGATATTTAGAGAGTAAACTATTGAATCACATTAAAATTGCCAACAATGGGAAAATGACATTCAATTGGAGTAAAAGGAAGTCATGTGATGCACATCAGCTCGTTTCAGTCAATTTAGGCCCTTCGTGTTTCCGAACGTAAACAGGGAAAAATGTCTGGGGATATTTTTTACGAACTATCCAACCAAATCAAGCTCGAAACACTGCATAGAATTTTTCATGCAGAAAGAGTGGTTTGGAATTGAAAAAGAAAATAAATCAAAACTTGGAGTTTCATGCTCCTTATAGCTCACGTTAGCAATGAAAAATAATCACGTTTGAAAATTATGTGTTTCCCTAACTTAAAAATGCTTATGACCTTTTTAAATAATTAATTGAGGCTTTAATGCCTTGCTAAGAAGTTTGGGGTATTTTTTTGCGGACTTCCCAACCGTCGAAAAGATAGGATAATTTTTAAGGCAGAAAAAGCGTTTTCGAAAGTAAAATTGAGTTTTGTTTAATCAATATCTCTGCAAATTGTGCCTCTTTCCAAATCTTTTTTATTGATAACACTAAAACTTGGCGATAGTAGCACATACTGTAAATGAAATTTATGAGGAAACAGAAAAATACAAATAAATAGCTGAAATATTTATTCAAATATAACATGTACAACATCGCAGAATCATATTTAATTCAATTTTCTATTTGGTTACTTTTCCTTTTCTTTTTTTTTTTTGCACTCAGCTTTCGTCTTAAAAAAAAAAAAAAAAATTCTTAATCAAATTAAGGAACAATAAATAGTATGTTTCATTACTTTCTTCGACAAAAACAAATGCGACGTTCTTCGAAAGCAGATGAAATCGAAATCGAAATGAAACTGAAACTCATGAAAAGTCTCTCATAATCCAAGAGCACCTCCACCACCTCCTCCTAACCCAAGACCACCTCCACCACCTCCTCCTAACCCAAGACCACCTCCACCACCTCCTCCTAAACCACCACCTCCTCCTGACCCAAGACCACCTCCACCTCCTCCTGACCCAAGACCACTTCCACCACCTCCTCCTGACCCAAGACCACCTCCACCACCTCCTCCTAACCCAAGACCACCTCCACCACCTCCTCCTCCACCTCCTCCTCCACCTCCGCCTCCTCCGCTACCTGATGAACCTCTTCCGCCACCTGATGTACCTCCACCCCCACCTGATGTTCCTCCTCCCCCACTATTTCTACCTCCTGAACTTCCTCCAAAACTATTTAAGAGATTTAAGCCTATGAGGCCACCCCCATCACTTGACGAACCTCCACCTCCTCCTCCACTGGTTTCACCTTCTGAACTCCCTCCAAAACGATTTAAGAGATTTACGCCTATGAGGTCACTTCCTCCACTTGATGAGCCACCTCCACTTCCTGAACTTCCCCCAAAACGATTTAAGACATTTAAGTCTATGAGGCCACCGTCTCCTCCACTAGATTCACCACGATTTAAGAGATTTACGCCTATGAGGCCTCCTCCTCCAGATCGCCCGGACATTCCACCAGACATGCCTCCAGATCCACCAGACATTCCACCAGATCCACCGGACATACCGTTGCTTGATCCTCTAGATGTTCCTCCACCACTTCCACCTCCCGACCCACTACCGAATCCGCTTCCATATCCACCTCCGTATCCACTTCCATAACCACTACCATATCCGCCTCCAAATCCACCACCGTATCCTCCTCCTGATCCACCGCCGTATCCTCCTCCAGATCCGCTGCCGTATCCTCCTCCAGATCCACCGCCGTATCCTCCTCCAGATCCGCTGCCGTATCCTCCTCCAGATCCGCTGCCGTATCCTCCTCCAGATCCGCTGCCGTATCCTCCTCCAGATCCGCTGCCGTATCCTCCTCCAGATCCACTGCCGTATCCTCCTCCAGATCCACTGCGGTATACTCCTCCAGATCCACTGCCATATGCTTCACCGAAACCACTTTCATAACCTCCTCCGTAAGCATTACTATATCCTACTACATAGGCTCCACCATATCCATTTTCACCAGAATAAAGTACGTCAGCTCCACTTCCGCATATGCAAATCCTGCTTGGTGCTACGGTTGCAGAAAGGTAATCTATAGAATATAAATAGGTAAACATTAGTTTCAATTTAACAACATTCAATGCATTTGGATGGTTTGTATCGCAAAAAAACTTGAGAATCAGTTAATCAATAGGAAAACTGGACATGTTGCTTGAGCAAATAATTGAAATTTTATGTAATACATGCCTCAATCAGTTCAGCCTGACATAATATTCAAAAGATGTAAATAAATAGGATTTATAGAAGACCAATTCAAGTCCGTTATTGGTACCAATATAATTTTTCACTTTTTTATCTCGTCGATCAGATAAATATTCTTTTACAGAAATAACCGTAATGAAAACTTAACTTGCATTACTGAAAGCAGTTAAACAATATAACTGCATTCGTGGGTCAAAATCAACGCAATTTGGAGGAAAATTGTTTGGGAGAAATCATTCTATTTTTCCTGAAAAATTGACAAAATGTGTTAAGCTACACACATCTAGTTTGGTTGAGCGGAGCAAGAACTACAACAAACGAATTGTTTGAATTTGACTTTCCAGGTTTTGAAAACATATGTTAGGCTTTCTTTTCTTTTTTATAAATACACTGATACTTATAGTTTTCTTCCCTCTTCTTTAAAATTAATTCAATCGATAAAACTCTTAACTTTATTATTGCAAGACAAGAAGCAAATAAGTTGATTTTTGTGCTTTTCATTCTAGTTCTTTTATTTGTTGTAATTTTAGCTTCATTGCGCTACTTTAAAAAATTGTTAGTTTAATTTATTAAATATATTGTTCACAACTATATTGTAGAATAAGTAACTGATCAAAAGCATCATAAGTTCATTAAAGTTGTGTACATTATTTTTACCAATGTCCTAGTGGAATATAAAACAATGTTAATTTGTGTTCACATTATTATAATCTAATAAAGGAAATTTGAAATCGTGTTACTTTTTAGAAACATTATGTAGGAAACTAAAATCCATATATAAATTGCTGATCTGATGAAAAGTCTATGTATTTTCTCAGTGGGATCAAGTATCCCCCATGAAGGGATCATGTATCCCTTGATGTGGGGATACATGAAAACCCTTGATAAAATTTTTGAAAAAAATTATTTTACCAAAAACTATCTGTTTAATTTCAACTAAAAAAATACTGTCAGGTAGAGGAAAAAAATACCTTTTTTCACGTACTTTTTTGTTAAAGAAAACTGGAAATTTGCAGCAGAGAAAAAAAAAGAAACTAAAGCGGGGATCAAGTATTCCCAGCCTCCCCTACTTAATAGTTACGTTACCTTTTAAAGTTCAATAAATACTCTTTTTAGTTTTGTTGAATAACTACAACAAAAATAATCATACAACCCTGATTTTTAGGTAAAATTCGTCGGAAACTCAACAATATTTTTTGACATAAAAATTTAAAAATTATGTGAAGATCTTGAAAAATTTTCAAATATTAACCATCTTTCAAATTTTGACGCAATAAAGTACGCAGTATCTATAGTGTCAATATTTCAAAAATAAACTTTCTCTTATATGATTTTCCCTTAAACAATCCAAGTTGGTGACAAAACTTGGCGACCAAAAGACTGGCGATATATCGTCAAGTGTCCGTCAAATTATAGCACCACTTGAGTTTACATCGAAATTAACAATGATTTCCCCTCAAAAAGGGGCAAAAATCCTCCTTAAAAACACCCGAACGCAACCAAAAGGGGAGGTGCACAACTAGACCCCATAAGGAGTCTACGTACCAAATTTCAACTTTCTAGGACATACCGTTCTTGAGTTATGCGACATACATCCGCACATCCGCACATACATACATACGTACATACAGACGTCACGTGAAAACTCGTTATTACTAACACGGGAATTGTCAAAATGGATATTTCGCGTGTCTATACGTTCTTAGGCACTTATCCACGTGTGGTCGAGTCGAAAAAAAAAACCTCAACATTCATTCGGCGGTGAGCAAAATGGAAATTAATTTCGATTTTTGAGGGAAAATTTTTTCGCGAATACAATACTTCCTTTTTTGTAAAAAGAAGTTAAAAAAAAAAAAAAAAAAAAACTCACTAAATTCTTGCTCTATTAACCCAAGTTTTGGGCAAATGTCTCAATTCATTCTGCATTGGGCATCCCTAACTAAAATTTTTGAGAGAAAGAGAGAAAATTTTCAAGTAGTCGAATGAAACACCGAATTTTACCGAATGATAAAATGTGAGCATAGCATCAATGTATATTTATATATTTTTTCAAATTGCTATTTTGCAAAGCTGTGTCAAAATTTGCCGGATCGTCAGAAAAAAAATTGCTGAATACGGAAGTTTTTGGCAGGTCACAGTGCTTCCGTCGGGATGACCCTGCTGCAGTTATTAAAAGAATTGGGATTTTTATAAAGTGGAGCAGTTTCTTTAATCGTTTTGATACGGCAATTATGAATGATGCTTTGTTAATGTCTCTTGTCGAGATTGGCGATAAATGATGGAGTTGGCAGATTACTTTACATTTTAATGGAGCTTTTATAATAATTTAAAGGACTTTTTAAATTTATTTGTTTAGCAGAATATCTTAAAATGAAATTGAACTTTTAGTGATTTTTTTGTTGCCTGATTAATTTCTTCGGCAGAATTTTCATATTTTAGCAAAACTTTTGGAATGGATGCTGTGCCAAGATTTTTGAAAATTCTCCATGACCATAGTTGGGGCAACCCTAACCTAGCAGCGTCGTAACACTGAAATTAGGATCTACATTTACTTAAATCTTACATAACTAGAAAATCACCCGTCAAGGTATGACGAGTGAAAATTACTTATACATTTGAACGAAGCCATTGCCTGTTTGGTGATATATTGATAGTTGAAATTGTAACCCTAACTTCCGTGGATTAACCCTAAACTCCAGTAGGTAGCGTTCATTGTTGACCATTCTTTCGTTCCTTCATTCCCCTGAAATAACTGTCTCACCAGTGAAACAGTTAAGTTACCGGATCGAGTTCAGCCTTGTCACAATAAAGCCTTTCCCTGCATTTTTATCATTACCAAAACATATTATCAAATTATCATGCCGTGGCACGAGTTTCATTGTTGAAACACGCGTGTTACTCGATCATTGGCTATTATTTATATGAGGATTATACTTGAAGGATGAAACATTCTGTTTTTGATATCTGACATTTTAAAAACATAATTAAAATGTGAATGTTGAGAAACTAACAGTATATTCTGGCTCCATGCTTTTTTTTTTTTTTTTGCTTATTGCATCAATTTCAGTGACTAAAAGTAGCACTTTTGACTGAAGAAAACACCCCCATATCAGGAAGGCGTTTTTCGGAAAGTCGAGGACTGCATCAACAAAGAACCTTTAAGAAAGTGTGTGAGATTTAACGGTTATCGAAGATTTATATTGTAGACTTGTAGATTTTCACAAATATTACCTTCATTTTAATCCAAAAAACTCATAAAACATTCGTATAAGATAAGGAGAAAGGTAGCCAGATATCTTACCAAATGATCCTCCTAGAAGGCCTAGGAGGAGGAGGTTTGCCAAGAAGGTCTTCATCTTCTCAGCCCTGCGGAGATCTGAATCAACATTGTGATCCTGGGCTGGTATTTATATGTGCGTGCCCAGGATGATTCCTTATAGAAGCTATTAATATTTTACAACACATTGAAGAGCGAACTGAGCAAACAAGCTAATGCAATACTTACTGGTTGGAGTTCGTCATTAATCTTTGCTACTTCTTGATTTCTGTGTTTGGTAAGGTGTTAATTAAATGTCTGGTATGCAGTCGCTAGCACTCCATAGAACAACATGTTGCTTTCATAACTATTTTTATGATTTCTCAAAGCATTTGTCCACTAGATCTCTTGAAAGTGGATTTCAAAATATTTGTGTTTCACCAGCCGACCTATTGATATTAGGCAACGTAGAGCACATAATATTTGTAAACTTTCATTACAAAAGCAGTTGACTTGTTAAATTAAGTGTAAGGAATACATCCTCTATGCCTTTAGCAAATACTGGTTGAGTAATAATAACTTTGTTTAGTACAGCAAAACTCATTATTAAAATTATTAAATAATTTAACACTTGCAAATTGCAATGAGTAGCGTGTATTATATTTATCCCCACAACAACAATCTTCCAATATTTAATGAATTAGGCAAGAACGACAAATTAGGCCAACCAAGGTTAAGGGTCTAATATCTTGCTGATTTATAATTTGATTGGGTCCTATTTTTGTACATTCATCAAATGACTCATAAAAAAAGAAAATTCTTTTTTCTTATAATAATAATTTAATGAATAAGGCGCACTTGCAGCATTCATTAAATATTGGAATATCGTTGTCGTGGAAATAAACGTAATACACTCTACTTCTTGCAATTTGCAAGAGTTAAATTATTCAGTATTTTTAATAATGGATAATGTTGTATTAAACAATGTTATCATTACTCAACTAGTACGGAAAAAATTAAGATTGAATTATCTTTGTCGGAAGTTTAACAAAAAACTGCAAATTGACCATTTTAGGAACATGAGTCCCCAATAAGGCCAACTCTGGAAAAGCGTCAAAAAAGACTATCAAACTATAAAAAATTGAAAAATCTTTATTGTCAATATAAAAAACATACTAAACCACATTTGACGAACTCAAAAAGAAATAATCAGGAATTCCATATTTACTCCAATAGAAAGGAAGAAGATCACTATAAGTAGTTTATTTTCAGTGTTTTGGTCACTCCTGCGCACAGTTTGCGCACATGTGTGCAGACTAAGACCACCGGATCATAGCCTCCACCTGAACTTTCGGTGTCTGAATAAAAACAGCGAAGTTCCAATGATCCCAATCATGGCTTTACTTGGCCACAGTCCACTTTTCTAGGGTTAACAAATCACAGCAAAAAACAATGACACGCAGCAACATTTTTCTTTTTAAATTTCTCTACTGCATAAATAAGACTTTCTAGAACAATTAAGAACTTTTTTTATACTAGTAAACTACACTGAACCGTGAAGAAATAAAATTTACTGCAAACAATATCATAAAATTTTGACAAGACTCTTTTGTAAAACTGTTGAGACAATTTTGCCTGTTGAAAACAAACTGCTTGTTGAAAGCGCTTTTTCATCAGTTAGGCATTTTGATGACGATAAAATCGCGATCTAGCGATTGTCTGCAACCCTAGATAGAAAAATGGGGGTGTTGGTCTCATTGTGTCTTATTTGGCGCAGCCACTTTTAAAAACAACGAAAATATTGAAAAACAACAGTAAAAGTGTTCCATCCTCATGATTGATTTCTGTAAAAAAAAAAAGTGTTCTGTTCAATAAACTGTTTAATAAACTTATGACTTTAATTGAACTTCTAATGTATGCTGCTTACATTCCATCTAGTGAAATTTAATTTCACAAGATGGATTTTTCTCTGATGCACACGAAAAATAAAAGTTCTTATTTATTTGCAGTGCCGGACCTTGGGAGAAGCATGCCGGAACAATTACCCCGGTGGCCACTTTTAAGAGGCGGCAGAATCAATTAGTGCCAGAAACAGAATTTTGTTTTGGGGAGGGTTTTACCAGCACTATTCTCCGAAAATCTATCCACTTCTACTATGATATTAAAATCTGTTCGCGTCCGTCTGCTTGTCTGTCTAAAGATCGATCTTCTCGAGAACCGTTGCGAATCGAGAGTCAAACGAGATACCGATCAATTCGAAATTCTCCAAAGAAAACAATAGGACCAATCTCGTAATTGTACGACTTTAATTATCGGAGATATTAATTAAAACGTTAATTAACATAACGTTATTCAGGAATTTTTATTTCTTTCCTGTTGCCATTTTGCATATGGGTGAGCAAGTAAAATTCTAATAATTGTATTAAAAGAGATTTTTTTGGCTGCTGTCCAAATCTTAAAACAACGTTTCCATCCAGAATTTCATTTTAAATAAGTTTAAAATTGGTTGCTCTATTCGGACATAGCCTTTATTTTATCGTCTTTTTTTTTTTCATTTTTTACATTCAACGTTCTTCGCAACTCCAGCGCTCGAATACGCTACCTTGCGGCGATTTACAAAACTGCCGAAAACATTAAATCATTGCCACATTGCGTTCCATGTGTGTCTGTTGACGTAAACACAGGCAGTTTGTTAGGAGTATTTATTAACGCATTCGATGTGTCTTAGATTGCTTTCAGCAACAGAAATTGTTTCGTCCCTTAATGGTATTCTCGATCTTCTCAAAATAATGTTAGTTTTCATTAATTCCCTCTAAAACGTGTGATGGTGTGATGATTGTCGTAAATGGTGAAAAAACGCAAGAAAACTCTGGGTTAACAAACTTGCTCTGTTCAATGCATTTTTCCTTCTTTTTTCTTTTTTTAAAAAGAGGATAACGGTATACCAAGTAAGTTTTTTTTTTTTTAAATTGTTTTGTGTGAATTTGTAAGAACATGTTTTTTTTTTTTTGAGCAATCACGATTGCTTATTGTTCTCATTTGACTGTTTTGAATTCTTATGATTTTATTTTCCCACCACCTCCCTCTGCCAGCACCACCGTCGCGTCGACCGGCCTCACGATGCTGCTCCTCTTGGGAAAACCTGTAGGTTGCGTCCATATCCTACACACACGCGTATACACACACACATACACACACTCATGCCTGCGCACAGACACAAACACACACTCCTACACACACACACACATACACACACTCATGCCTGCACACAGACACAAACACATACACACACGCGCGCGCGTACACACACAGCACTGCATACACAACACAACACGCACACACATGCATACACACACACATGCAATAAAAATGAATACTGCAGATAAAACACAGAGTTTGTATAAGTCGTCAACAGTAAATTTCAATTTTCAATGAAATTGAAATAAATAAATAAATAAATAAATAAAAGATAAATAAATAAATAAAAAATAAATTATTCAAGAACAAAATTAAACATCTATAATAAGTTTTTCAGCAAAAAAAAAGGGAAATAAAAAACATGTTTAAGAATAATTTTGAAAAATTATTCCAAATGAGGTAGGGTTTAAACCTTAAAAACGCGAGGTAGTTTCAATTTTCCCCTTAACTTATAAAAATCAAGGATCCGGCACTGTTTGTTTGCCAATTTTAGGAACTTCACTTGGGTTTTGCTAATTGGGTTTTGCTAAAAAACACCTCAAAGTGATTCACTTGAAGCCGGTTACCAATAAAGTTGATGTTGATTGATATCGTGTCCATGGGTCGAAAAAATTAACATTAAATTGTGTCATGGGCACTGATGACAATCTTAGCCAACTGCAAAATGCTATTCCGATTCCGGCATAGTCCGCTTCTGTGCCGAAGGGGGTTCCAATGCTGTTAAGCGAAGCAAATAATGCAAGGCAATCAAAGATGAGGGACTTGGTGAGTTCAGTGTCATATAGTTGCTAAAAATTTCGATAAGTCCTATTGGCATCAGAGTTTATTTTCATTGCTTTATGATGCTTTGTTCTTCATCTAAACTATTGCTTTTGTTATTATTATTACATATTTCCATGTTTTAATTAACTTGTTTTGGTTATTGTCTGTTCGAGTGGAATCTTGCAAATCAATTTTCACCCATTTCCTGTAATCAGATTCTTTTGCAGTTTTGTATGTAACATCAGACCCGATGACAATGCATTATTCTATATTAAAATTAATTAACTAACCATTAACTATTATTAATTATTACAATTTCATTAGATTCTTGTCTCTTCGGGTGGATACTTGCAACTCAATTTTCATTCACTTCCTGTGATCGGATTCTTTTAAAATTTATGTGCAACCTCAGACCTGATGACAATGCATTATTCTATAATAAAATTAATTAACTAACCATTAATTATTATTAATTATTCCAATTTCATTAGATTCCTGTCTCTTCGGGTGGATACTTGCAACTCAATTTTCACTCACTTCCTGTGATCGGATTCTTTTAAAATTTGTATGCAACCTCAGACATGATGGCAATGCAATATTCTATAATCAAGTTAATTAACTAACCATTAATTGTCAGTTCATTCCAATTTTAATCAACATTTTTGCATAAATTCTTTAATATGAGGCCGACAAAATGCTTGCACAATTTGAAATGAAATATCCACAGAAACCACTGATTTTCAAGCATCAGATAAAAAATTTTCCGACATTCCGAGGTAATTAGACCGTGAGTTATAATTGTTTTTTTTAATAATTTCATGCTCAAATGTAGCTGAGCTTTTAAGTTCATATTGATCAGAGTATTTGTTGAACAATACTTTTATTAAAATGTGCCTAAAATGCTTGGAAAGCAATACATAACTAGAGAAGTTTGTATATGCAAGGGATATTTCAAAATTGTGACGAATTTTCAATGTAAATGCTAGAAATTGTAAATAAAATATTAGGTTGAACTGCAACTGTTTAATAGATATGTGGCTTTATTTCTGCTTAATTCATATCTGGTAAATTTTTGTAATCATCTGTGTGTTTCCATTTCATTCGCAGAGAAATAAATATATGATATTTTTTTTATACTTCCACATAAAAAATATTCTACTTGCATTAAACTTATGTTGTACATGGAAATTTAAATAAAGCTAAATCCGAAATCTTAAGTAAATTCGCCAAATTTAGCGAGTTTTGGTGGGAAACGTTGACTATATATAAATATTTTTTAAGAATAAAAGTAACTATTTCCTTCTATCCATGATGTAATTTCCGTCATCGATAACTCACAGTGCATATTGATGACATTGACTCTTGTTTTTTTTTTTTTTTGCATTAATTAATTATTTATTATTTTAAAGTAAAAGTTAACTATTTTCCCCCTAAAAGCGGTCAGACAATAAAAATTCATGTAGGGGAGAGGTGGGTACAGTGAGACAACAGCAATATAAATTCTGTTTAGATATTTACAGCCTGGTAAAACTTTTTCAAAGTTAGGGCGACATGCTGTGAACAATATTATAGAAAAAAGATTGCTTTCAAGCATCATGTAATAAAAAATAACTATGTCATCATAGATTGAACCCATCGAAGTAAAATGTCTCCATTGTTCGTTGTGCTGTTTCTAAACTGTTAGATAATTGTTTCAGAGCGGTGTTATTAATCTTGCATTAGCCTATTTACTAACGTTCATTTTAGCAGCAGAATTATGCGATAAATTCTCTTTGTCTGAGAATGACAGTTATTGAGTTTATATTTTGCAATGAGTGAACAGTGAGACACCATTAATTCGTTGTCACTGCTCCCACTTTTATGTTAAAAGTGGAAAAACTGCAATGAATTAAATTTACTTACAACTAACCTGTTGATGCAAATAATAATAAAATATCTTTGAACACCCAGCATCAACAAAATAAGGATGTTTGAATGGAATTATTACTTTTGTAGTCTTATATTATCATATAAATATTTCCTTTTCGTACTTATTTTATTTAAGTTAATTTTTTATTGTTTAATCGTAATCTACTAAATAATATTCATTTACATTTCAAAATTTCAACATGCCCAGAAAAATGAAGTCAGACAAGGTAGTTTAGAGATTTTCTGAAACAGACAGGAGAGAAGCTGTTGAACTAGTAATATTCAAGGGCTAGAGTGAAAGCATTCCCTCCCTATCAAATGCTACACAAGATGAAACTGTAAGCCGACTTGCTAATCCAGAATCATCTAAATCATCCTATCTCAGTCTCAAACAAGTACGCAGTAGATTTCCTTACTGTGTGTCAAGACGGCATGAAATTAACCTTTCGAAAGACAATAGCTCATATTAGAACCGAGCGACAACAATTAGTGATGTGCCGGATCGTTAAAAACGTAGATCCGCGGATCCGGATCCGGATCCGGATCATTAGTGTCAAGATCCGCGGATACGGATACGGATACGGATCTCAATTTTTTTTCTCCCTAAATCCCTACCCAATTAAATAAAACTACCCAAGTGTAAAATTTGCTGCGGAAGGTATTCCCTTAATGTTGTTTTTGAAGAAATAATGGCACCGTTTCTTCAAAAAATAATCTACAGCGAAAATATAATCAAGACTATGATTTACTCTTTAAAGAAATCTAAAAAAATAAAAGAGAAAGAAAGAAATCTGTTAAAACTAAGGGACAGTTGGAAGGAATGGGTCAGTGCTACATTAATGCTTAGATAGAATGTGAAAATTTATTTCTAGATAGCTTAGTAGATGTAGGATACAGGAGCAAGAGTGTAAAGCAGCTTCTGGGCAGGCTAGAAATAATTTTTCACGTTTTATTTCAGCATAAATGCAGCGCTGACCCATTCCACCCAACTTATCCTGATCGACGAAATAACAGAGCCGGGAACACCATTACAAACAATAAACAGAGAATTTAGTCTCCCTTTTTTTGAAGGATACCGAGAAAAACCAAAAGGAAGAATAACACAAACACCAAATCAATACCAAAAACCAATATTAAATTAAAAATTTCAAAAAAAAAAAAGAAGAAAAACATATCCCAGAGGGCCGACCTCATATTAAGATAAATTTCGCGGGTCAGAACACCCATTATTAACAAATATGAACTGACAAAAGACAGAAATTTTAAATTATTGAGCTTTTTCTCCTTATCTTTCGACTATGAAATTGCTACCAATCACGCATATAGGCTTAGAATAACATTTAAAATGTACTCAACAAGATTATAACTCCTACTGTACATAACTTGGAAGTTCCAAATAAATATCAACCGCAGAAAACTTCGTTCTTTCAATTAGGCCATTATTTTTAACGTACGGGTAGTTTTTTACTACTATAATTGTGAAAAACGTTAAGTTGGTCTTTAATTAATATATATCTCCGGTAATTAAAACCGAGGTCAAGATAAGAACACTTTCGATCAAGTCACCTTTTGAACGAAAATAAGAACCATCAAAATCGGTTCATCTGTTTAGGAGCTATGATGCCACAAATAGACACACATATACACACTTTTAAAACATGTTACCCCTTACTTTTTGTGACGAAGTGTGCAAATTGGCTTCTGAAATGATGCCCTATAACTTAGATGGGGAACAACACATAATTTGAACGGAATTTAAGAGTCTTTTATTCAAATATTTAAGAATTTTTCGAATAGAAAAGATCCGTTTAAGATCCGCTGAAAAGTAACGGATACGGATACTGACAGATCTTTATTTTCCCTTGGATATCCGCGGATACGGATACGGATACGGATATCCGGAACATCACTAACAACAATCATTCATAGTTTTCCATTTAAATTTGGATTTCTTCAAAGTTTATTACTTCAAAAAATTTTCAATTTTTTTTCCTTTTTATTTTTTTTTCTCGTTTGTGTGAATTTGCAGATTTTTCTAGATCCACTTTTATAATACCTATTTGCAACTCCAATAAACTATAGGGGGCGCTGCAGCCACTGTCTGATGGCGGATGAAAAAGGTAAAACAAACACACGCAGTAACTTATAACTTCTTTGACGCTTAGTGAATGACGGTCATTTTTCATCGTTTTTGTGGGAAGCTTTCTTTTCTATTCTTCTGAAATTACATTACACCACAAACAGTCTAAAGCCTGTAATTTACCCCAAAGAAACACGTGGAATGGAATGTTTTACCTTTTTCTTCAGGTTGTTAATCACCGCAAGGTAGCGTATTCGAGCTCTGGAGTTGCGAATTACAGACACAAATCTTGTACTATTTGAAAGAAACTGATCTGAGTTTCTCAATAATGAAAATGCAATTGAATTTTCTTGTCTCACTGTACCCACTTTTCCCGTACTGATAAAAACAATTTTTTAAATAAGATCTGATACCATAGTGCATAAACCTTGACCTTTTTATTTGAACATCGAAGACTCCATTGGGGTGGAGTGAAAAAAATCAAAACTTGATAAACGTTAAGTAACAGTGCGGAAAAGTTGCCTTTTGTAGAGATATTTAGTCATGCAAAACGATTTCGACAGAACGTAATATCTTGAGGGTTCGCCCCGCGCCTTGAAATTGTCCATTATTGCATAAAATGTAGGAAAAATTGCAATAATTTCATCAAAAGAAAAAAAAAAAGATAAATTTGATGTAATATCATTTAAGGCGTTTTGTGTAGATTACAAGCTGCATTCGATCATTTTAATTATAAGCTATACTTTGAAGTTCCATACATGCTTTGAATTTGACGAATATAGCGTCAAAATAGAATAACATCATGATGCTCCGTACATTGAGGAAAAAGTATTAAAAGTTATTATTTTTAAAAATTTACTTCCATATTAATTAATTCTTACATAGATACGGAAAAAATAAGTAATACAAGCATTTCTTATCCTGTAAAAAACACAAGATAATTCTCCACTTTGTCAATAATTTTAGCTCAAAAGGTAAAATTTGCCTCCGATAGGGAACAACGGTGAAGTGTAAAAATTTAAAAATGTAAATGTAGCTTGAAACAGCCAACATAAGTCACACCTCGAAACGAAAGAAGTTGCTAAATAAGTTTTAATAATTTTTAGCCCCCAAACTGCAATTACATTGATTACTATAAAACATCGTTTGACGTGCGAGTTGAACTATTTGATTCCTGCCAATTTCCGGTCTTAGTATTATATTGTGGTGTATTTCTGGATTCTAATCTGACTCGAATAAAGTCATCTCCCTTTTTTAGTCAACAAACTATAGCTAGCGCTTATTTATTTAATTTTACCTATCATTTCACTGTTTTAGTATCACATGTGAGGTTTTGAAAACCATAAAATTCAGTAGGTACGTCATCAAGCACATTTCTTTCAAAGTTTTATCTGAAATTCCCATTTTGGAAAGGTGGAGCCAAGTTTTCCGTCTTCTACTTATCGATGAGCTCATGGTAGTCTCTCAGCTTCGAAATTGAAATCTGAAATTGTAAATTTTCAGTGTTCAGTCGAATTCTTCGAATTTTTTTGTTGTAATCCGACGCAAACCAAGTACTCTGATGACGATTGTCTGCATTCCTCAGTGTTATATTTTTTAGATTCTCAAAGTAACCAGTGTACACAACTACAGTATTGTTGATGATCGAAACGTCATCTGAGAACATGGTTTCGGACAGAGTACGATGGCAAAGTTGAAAAATTCGATTGGACAACAAAAATTTATAATTTCAGATTTCAAATTTCGATGCTGAGAGACTACATTGAGCTCATTGATCGGTAGGAGTTGGAAAACTCGGATCCTGCACCTAAAATAGGAATTTCAGATAAAACTTTGAAAGAAATGGTACTTGATGGAGTACCTACTGAAATGTATGTTTTCCAAAACCTTACGTTATACTAAAACAATGAAACGATGCGTAAAATTAGACAAAGAAGCGTCAACCATAGTTTATTATCTAATCAAGAGCGATGGCTTTCTTAAAGTCAGAATAGAATCCAGAAATATTAACCCACAATGCATCACAAATGCCAAACATTGTTTAGGAGTCAAGATAATAAGTCCGACTCGCCAGCCATACTATGCTTTATGGTGTGAAACGTGGTTAAAGTTTAAGAGCTCAAAAATCATTAAAATTTATTGAGCAACTTCTTTTGCTTCAAGGTGCGACTTATGTGGGATGTTGAAAGCTGCATACTTATTTTCAAGCTTTTATACTTAACCTACGCTCTCTCTTGATCACACGTAAATTTTACATTTTGCGCTAAAGTTATACGTTTACGTTCTTTATCACACGCATATTTTACATTTTGTTACGCGCTAAGGGGAAAATTAACTTTTTCTTTCTCTATGTAAATAAATGCTTTTATTACTTTTCTTTCGGTATATATGTAAAGATCAATTATTATGAGAGTACATTTTCACAAATATGTAACAACTTCTGATAATTTTTCTCAAAGTATGGAGCATTACGATGTTGGTCAATTTTGAGGTTATATTGGTCAATTCAAAATATGTGTAGAACTTTAAAATACAGTTAATTATTAAAATGATCTCATGCGGTGTGTAATCTACACAAAAAGCCTACTCTTAATTGATATTACATCAAATTTATCAAATTTTTATTTTTGATGAAATTATTGTAATTTTTTCCAGTTTTTATGCAATAATGGACCAAACTTCAAGGAGCGGGCGACCCCTCAAAATATTATTTTCTGTCGAAATCCTTTTGCATGACTAATTATCTCTACAAAAGGCAACTTTCCTGCACTATTACTTAATGTTTATCAGATTTTGATTTTTTTTCACTCCACCCTTCTGTCCATGTTATTTTCTATACCTGAGCTCAAGTGACAGCATGCCTTTTAATATTAATTCTCCTAGATTATTAAGAAATACTTGCAACATTTTTCATTAATAGGAGCTAACTCTTAAATTATTCAAGCAAAACGCACTTAAAATGTACTAAAATTCTGAAATGTACTATTATCACAAGTTAAATGATAAAATTTACGTTTAATTTCGCTGTAAAATTCTTGTTCTCTTGCTAAAGCTCTCAACTTTCGATTTCACTGGCTTGATAGTGATTCTCTTATTTAAAACACACAATTAAAGGATCAATGCAAAACATCTTTCACACGCATTGTAGATGACCAAAATTGGGAATGAGATATCTTGCAAGATGCAGATGGTGAAATCACGAGGTGTTTTCAATTTCTTGCCAAATCTTCAATGTTGGCGACTTTTCTTAAGATTTCGGCAGACACTAAGACTAGGGAATACAATACCGGTATACCGAATACCGGTATTTCCAGCAATTTTGCAATTTCGAAATACCGGTATTTCCTGAGGTAAAATACCGGTATTTAATGTATTAGCTGAAAATAACAAATAGTTTTGATTAAAGAATTTTCAATTTAACTAATTAAATATCTACTTATATTTTAAATGTACATTTCTTTTTCCATGATACAAAACCAAAATCCATCTATTGATGTACAAATTTGGCTTCAAAATCACGATTTAATAGAATATTATTAAATAAAAGTAGGAGAAAGATTGCAAAATAATGTTTTCATTACTAGATGGCGATATGAATCGCATTTTTGTGCATTATGTTTTTATTTTTTTCCCTGATCACTCACTTTTCCTTTCGTGAAAGTTAATTTCGAGTGCATTTGCTCTACGAATAATGTATTCCAACCATCAATTGCTAATAAGAGTCATTCCATTTCAAATCAGGCAGGCAGGTATGAAAAGTGTCATATGACCATCACCGATTTTTTTTGAAAAAAATACAGTAGTTACAACTAAGGGACATATGAAATATCCCAAAAGGATTTTGCAAGAAAAATTTTTTTTCTTCAGTTACAGCCTATTAAAATTCTGCACAAAATCCGCAATTTTGGGAAAAAAAATGGCAAAACACTCCATTTCAAACGGACATTATTTCAAAAGTATTTAACCTATTTGAATAATTCTTTTTTCTAAAAATAAATAAGGACCTATATATCCTATAGACATCGTTTTTGAAAGTTTAGTTAAGTTTTTTGATAAAGAAAAAAAATCATTTTTGTCGCGAAAAAACTGCATTTTTACCGCTTTTATGATTTTTTTTCTCCGTGAAAAAAAAGTTTTTTTTACTAAACGGAGATGGCAGTCTAAAGCCCTTATATGATAGTTTCATAACATATTTTATTATAATCCTTGGATGCATACAACTTCGGAAATAAAATTTGAAATTTTGAAAACTTTCAAAAATTAGCGATTTTTGAAGTGATTTTATTCAAAAAACCCATTTTTTAAAAATCTAAAAATTGGCTCACTTGAACCCCATATAATGCTTAACAAGTGGGTAGACACCGCATCCCGTATTTTTTCCCATAAAATGTTTTGTGATTTTTTGAAAGTGACCTTATCGCCCATGGCATGCATGTAAAATAAAAATGTCTAATAATTTCAGTAACCAAAATTCTGGTTATATTAATGCCTAATAACTACAATAAAGGTGCCCTTTATTAGGAACAACTAAAATCTTACTAACCTTTAATAATATATCAGTAACAAACCGCTGTTGATGACCTAGTCAATTCGTCTTTTTGTAAGACTCTGTGTGTAAGCCTTTAGATAGAAGAGTCTTTGGTGATTATATTAATGACTAATAGCTACGATAATGATGTACTTTATCAGTAACAGTAAAAATCTATGTATATATATATATATATATATATATATATATATATATATATATATATATATATATATATATATATATATATATATATATATATATATATATATATATATATATATATATATATATATATATATATATATATATATATATATATATATATATATATATATATATATATATATATATATATATATATATATATATATATATATATATATATATATATATATATATATATATATATATTTATAAATATGACTTTATTTTGTCTCCGAAGCTATGCATTCACCGTTACTTTCATATGCAGCAACGAATCATACTTTTTCTCTTTCAATTCTCTTTCTCTTCAACTCAATTACGCGACAGGGGAAACCATCAAAGGGAAGAACAATACAGTGCATTTAAAACGATTAATTTTAATTTCGTGCTTTGGTTTGACATTGGCGAATGTTGTCACATAATTTTTGGATCCTACCTAGTATGATTACTTTTATACGTAAGAATATGTATACTAAATTCATACCGCAAAACTCACTTGTAGTTTAAGAATTTAAAAAGCCCACTGTTTTATGAGAGAAATAATTAATTGAACATGGTTGTAAGTTGAGGTAACCAAACAGATCACCAAAGGTAGCTATTATAGCCAGGGATCCAATTTCTAACAAAAGAAGGTCAGGATCCCTATAGTCTTCAGAACTTATTTTAATGCTTAAGTGGCCTGAATTCGGTCAAAAATACAAAAATTTGAATGAAACAAATAAGGTAGTATGGGATCTCAGCTCCCATAACAATTAGGTGCTGATCAGCAGAAAAATATATTCATATGACGAAGTACAAAAAGACGAATTGACTGGGTCATCAGAAGCGGTTTGATACTGCTACATTATTAAAAGTCAGTAAAATTTTATTTGTTGCTGATAAAGTGCACCATTATTGTAGCTATTAGGCATTAATTTCATCAGATTTTCAGTGACTGAAATTATTAGAAATTTTTATTTTACATGCATGCCATGGGCGATAAGATCACTTTCAAAAAATCATAAAACATTTTATGGGAAAAAATACGGGATGCGGTGTCTACCCACTTGTTAAGCATTATATGGGGTTCAAATGAGCCAATTTTTAGATTTTTAAAAAATGGGTTTTTTAAGTAAAATCACTTCAAAAATCGCTAATTTTTGAAAATTTTTAAAATTTCAAATTTTATTTCCTACGCTGTATGCATCCAAGGATTATAATAAAATATGTTATGAAACTATCATATAAAGGCTTTAGACTGCCATCTCCGTTTAGTAAAAAAAAATTTTTTTTCATGGAGAAAAAAAATCATAAAATCGGTAAAAATGCAGTTTTTACGCGACAAAAATGATTTTTTTTCTTTATCAAAAAACCTAACTAAACTTTTAAAAACGATGTCTGGAGGATATATGGGTCCTTATTTATTTTTAGAAAAAAGAATTATTCAAATATGTTAAATACTTTTGAAATAATGTCCATTTGAAATGGAGTGTTTTGCCGTTTTTTTTCCGAAATGGCGGATTTTGTACAGAATTTTAATAGGCTATAACTGAAGAAAAAAAATTTTTCTTGCAAAATCCTTTTGGGATATTTCATATGCCCCTTAGTTGTAACTACTGTAATTTTTTCAAAAAAATCGGTGATGGTCATGTGACAGACCCTGCCTGATCTGAAATGGAATGGCTCATAATGAAAAACAACCACAAACCTCTCATGCTCAAGAGAAATTGATGTTAATATTGGAAAAGTATCGTCTCTATGAAAGAAATTACTAGCCATGCATTAAAAAAATAATCATAATAATAACACATACAATACAGAAGAAGCACACACATACACACACACACACACACACACACACAAAAGAATTTATCCAGAAATAACACGCAAGAGACCGAATTATTTGAAGATGAAAGACTTCAAGTCTATACAATTAGAGGAGACGTATTGCGCATTGTTAACAGTACCACTGACCTGCGTCAAATAAGAAAGAGTACTTTTGATTGTTGGAAAGTTGAGCACTAAATGAGTAGTAGGCTTGTATATGCATTGTGATTTTTACTATTATTGATTTTTTATTATGACATTTGTTCCTTCATTTTACATTTATTCACAATACGTTTTCATAAATAATACAATCTTTGCACAAAATTATGAAATGTGGCGACAAAACAAAATGTTTTCAAACATTTTTTGAAAAATTTCAAATACCGGTATTAAAACCGGTATCACATTTTAAAAATACCGAATACCGGTATCGAATATTTGATCCGGTATTGCAATCTCTAACTATTGACCCTATACCTTTTAAACGAAGGGACGAGGTCAAATAATTTATGGCTCAAAAAGAAAAAATAAATAAATAAACAAAATAAACGTCTCAATTTGCTATTCCGAATGTTACCATTTTAAACCTTTTCTTTATTACATTAGTCGCGTGGTTACGTGGTAATAAAAACTCCGGTCTCCATTTCTGATTGCCTCATCGAATTTAACTAAGTAATAGCAGGGAGAAAATTTGTGCACTCTATATTTTCTCCAGATTTCCAGTTTTAACAATACTTTTTAAGCGTTATAAGACCATATCCATAGAGTTCATTTATGGTGGTTGGAGTAAGTGTATAATGCTTTTACAGAAAAACAATTACATTGTGTTGAGGCAAGGCATCCCAAACTTTGTGGCCAGAGGACCCTTTTTATGGACCAATGCTCAGATTGGACCCCTGTCATAGATATTTGCAGTTTGTATATACTTGAACTTAGTTAAATTAAATTAATCAATGCTAAATGGATGTGAGTATCAACATTAAAAAAAAAAAAGGTGATGGTTTACAACGCTTAACTTTATTTATAAATTCTAGATAACAAAAATGAAGTTGAACAAACAGAAATCAATTGGTAACAAAACGATTAAAATTTAAAATTGAACATCGAATTAATGGGAAAAGTAAGGTTGTTTCAACTAACGCAATTTTAATATATTAGGTTTAATTGTTGATGGCTAAAGTCAAATATTAGAATCAGCATTTAGACAGCTTTGGTATTTAATTTTGGTGGCGGCATCGGTTGAAAATCCGGATTCACATCAGCAAGTAGTGGCAATTGGAAGACGATTTTTGCTTTTTCAACGATAAGTATTTTTTGTTTTCCAGCCGAAGCCAAAAATGAGGGTAAGCACAGAGTGACAAAAATTGCAAAATCTAAGAAGCCAGGTAAAATTTGTAGGCTCCGGAAAAATCTTTTTTTTTTTCAGAATTTGTGGGACAATTCAGTATAACATGGTTTTCTAAAATAATATTGTTCGGAAAGAACTAATCAGAAAGGCTTTCTTTTTTACTCGGACTTGTTGGACCCTCGAGGTAAAGCATCCTGGAAGGAAGATTTCAAGTTGTAGTTTGAAGTTATGTCGATCAAACATTCATATTCACCTAACGACAAACTGCATGGTTTTTTCAAAAAAGAAAACGGTTCGACCACCTATGCATGATCTTACAACATTGTACCTTGAGGTGTCGGGGAGGAGGACTCAACTCCTCACATCTAAGGGAAAAATTCTAGTTTTTAAATGCAAAACTGAAGTATCATTTAGTGATTTTTAAGCTTTTTTTTCCCGAAGTTTACCGCGGACCCCCCAATTGGGTCGCAGTTTGGGAAGCCCTGTGTTGATGAAATGCAGAGAAAATGAACAAGTGCAGTCATCTTTTCGAGTATACAATTTCTAACGACCAGTTGTTGCAGGGGTAAAAAAATATAATTTTATTAAAGCCAAATTAAATTTAGATGTAAAGGATGTACGGTTTACCTAAAATGACACTCATTCTATGGTAGGCGCTTACTCACATCATAAAAAATCGCGTCTTTAGACAGCATAAAAAAGTGAACAACAAAGAAAATAATAATTTTTTATTCCTTCTTGAGCTAAAATTGAAAAATATTTAAATTTTCTAGTGTTTCCTTCGACATTTTATTATTTTATACAAATGCTTTGTAAATATTGCTTATTTTAATATGTCCATAGATTGTTTGCACTTCAAATGAAAGAGATCATAACAGAATATATTTTTGACAAGCTGTGCATGGAAGAGGAACTTTCGGAAGTTTTTCAAAAATGTTTATCCCATAACTGTTCCAGCCGATGATCCAGCACCTGCAGCAGCTTGTCCCGCACCTCCAGTAGCCCCTCCAATTTCTCCACTTGCTGCGCCTCCAGTAGATCCACCAGCTCCACTCATAGCTTGTCCGGCGCTTGCTCCAGTCCCACTGTCCATTTGCCCTGCACTCGATCTAGCTCCACTACTAGCTTGTCCTACAGTGCCACCAGACCCAGCTGTGCTGGTAGCTTCGCCTCCAGTGCCTCCAGATTCAGCTTGCCCCGTAGAACCACTTGCTGTACTAGTGTCTTGACCTGCAGCAGCACTAGCTCCACTGGCCGATTGTCCTGAACTGCTAGATTGACCGAATGACCCCATATTAAAACCTGACATCCCAGTCATAGATTGCATCATGGATCTCATTTGTTCGTTTCCTGTAGTCATCATTCTTCCTTGTGATCCGGATTGGGAAAATCCTTCAGATTCGGATTGTGTGCCAGAAAAATCCCGGCTGAATGGATTGGAATTGAAACTCCTCATTCCTGGTGGAGGATTAAATGTAGTAAACGACTGGCTCTGAGAAGCTGCACGGGCTCTCGCTTCTGCATAGGCTTGAGCTTCAGATGATCCAGAACCCCTTGCTTGTGCTTCCGAATAAGCGTCAGCATAAGCTTGAGCTTGCGAGCCACTATAACCAAGACTTTGAGCTTGTGCTGAACCGTATGCATAAGACTGGGCTTGACCAGCGCCATAACCTCGAGCTTGAGCTTCTGCGTAAGCACTGGCATATGCTCGAGCTTCTGCTTCTGTAAAACCTTCGGATTGTGCTGCTCCATATGCCTGAGAATAAGCAGATCCATATGTCACACTGTTTCCATTTTGAGTTTCAAACCCGCTGCCTGCTGCTCTTGAACTAGAGGAAGCTTCTGATTCTGCTTGTGCTTGAGATTGTGCTGCAGACCTATCACTCCCAATAAAATTGAAGGATCCTCTGTTGCCATTTGAATTACTAAATGCACTTGTTCTGGAGCTTGCTGCTGCTGAGGATTCAGCATTTGCGTTTCCTCTCTGAAAATAAGTTGCTTGGTTTTGAGAAGTTGCTTGAGCTCTGCTCACAGCATAAGCTTGTGCTTGCGATGATCCCATTCCCTGTCCTCTTGCTTCCGCATACGCATAAGCATAAGCCTGAGCTCTGGCGGCATCGAAACCTTGTGCTTGAGCTTGAGAATAAGCTTCGGCATAGGCCTGCGCTTCAGCTCTTGAAAAGCCTTGTGCTTGCGCTGCTGCATATGCATCAGAATAAGCTGCTGAAGACGAAGAGGATTGTCTTCTAATGTAGTTTTGATTGAAATCGGAAGAAGATGAAGCAAACGAGGAACTGCTTGAAAAGCCAGAGCCATCAGATGATCGAGATACTTCAGATCCGAAAACCGATCTACCATCATTGAAATTTGTTTGACCGACAGATCCGTAAGTTACGCCATTTCCATTCCTTGTCTGGTAATTTCTGTAACCACTACCTGTAGCCCTAGCGCTTGCAGCAGCTTGCGCTTCAGCTCTGGCTCGCGATTGCGCAGTGGACTGTCTTTGGCTATTAACTGATGTATCACTGCCGCTTGAACCAGTGAAGACTTCATATCTAGACCTTCTTGAACTAGAATTGGCTGCTGCTGATGACTGAGCATTTGATTGTGCGGAAGTACTTGACATTTGATTCGAGAATCCAGTTGTACCACCATAGCGCATACCTGTAACCTGATTCTGAGAATATGCTCTGGCTCTGGATTCAGCATAAGCTTGGGCTTGTGACGATGCATACCCTTGTGCTCGTGCTTCCGCGTATGCGTTAGCATAAGCTTGAGATTCAGAGGTACTGAAGCCTAGTGTTTGAGCTCTTGAATATGCTTCGGAATAAGCTAGCGCTTGTGATGTAGCGTACCCTTGTGCTTGTGACGTACTGTAGCCTCGTGATTGTGCTGTTGCATAGGCGTTAGGATAAGCTTGTGCTTGCGATGTAGAATATCCTCGTGCTTGTGCTGTGGCATAGGCATTAGAATAAGCTTGCGTTCGGGACATAGCATATCTTTGTGATTGTGCTTCTGCGTAAGCATTGGCGTAAGCTTGAGCTTGAGCTGAACCAGATCTTTGACTTCGAGCTCTAGAATAGGCTTCTGCATATGCTTGTGCTTGTGCAGTTACATATCCCTGTGTCAGTGCATTGGCATATGCGTAAGCATAGGCTTCTGCTTGAGTTGAAGACCAGCCTCGAGATTGAGCTGCAGAAAACGCTTCGGCATAAGATTGAGCGCCTGCTCCTGAAAATCCTTGAGCTTGAGCTGCAGCATAGGCCCTAGCGTAGGCTTCGGATGAAGCGGAGTTTCCCCTGAAGTTATTAAATCCGGAACTCGATGAAGAAGAAGAACTACTAGATGTGCTGTAACCATCAGATGATCGAGAAACTTGAGATTCCATTACGGATTGTCCGTTATTGGAATTTCTTTCATCAACAAAGCCATAAGTAACACCATTTCCGTTCTGTGTGAAATCATTGCGGTAGCCACTTCCTGTGGATCTAGCGCTAGCTGATGCTTCAGCTCGTGCTCGTGCCTGAGCCTCTGCACTAGATTGTCCTTGAGAATAAATTTGGCCTTGATTGGAGCCTCCATAGGACGCTCTGCTTCTTGCAGCTGCTTGAGCTCTTGCTACTGCTTGAGCATCTGATGATCGTTGAAGTCTTGCAGGAGAACCACTGCTTCCTCCAGCTGGTGGTTGTGTTGCACTTAAGTTGTCTGATCCAACTAGTTGTGGAGCAAAAGACAATTGACTTGACACTTGACCGTAAGGAGTAAAGGTAGAAATGCCACTGCTTTCTGCAACAGCTTGTGCAAAGCTAATATAACCTTTTGGTGTTGGAGCGTTTGTGGGGCCGCCTATTGTTTCTGGCGGACCTACGTACGGTGTTACCTCTGTAAAATGAAAAGTATATTAGAGAAATATACGTTACTACATACTACATTTATTTCTGTTTCATGCTCTATAAATATTCTGTTTCTGTGCGCGTGTAGTGCGTTAGCATTCATTAACTTGGCCAGTCAGTATACTATCTTCCGAAACTCGGAATAACTTGATAATTCACATGCATTTTTAAGGCTAATACGGAGAGAGAAAACAATAAAGAAATTTTATTCATAACTGCTTTCACCAAAGTAAAATGTTGGACACTTTCGCTTTTCACTTTCAGCTGAGCGTACAAGGGATTTGACTAGCTAATTATCTACCGAGAAAAAGAAACTGGAGTTGGTTAGCTTCCTTTTACCTAGAACAAGCAATGGTGAAACTTAACATTGGAGTTAACAAGAGAGGATATCTAAATGCGTTATTTTTGCTTAGATCTGAAAAAAAAAATGAAATAATAATTGAGCAAAAAAAAAAAGTACTGCATGCAACACAGAGAAATTTAGAAACGACAGAGGAAAATATAAATTATATTTTTTCCATTTACTTCTGAATGCACCTAAATGCTTATAAGAAAAACAAAATTATCAACACATGTAATAAGTAAGTAAGAATAGGCAAAGAAAAATATCTCATTCGAACATAAAAAGTTTCTTTTGCTCTTATAAACTAAAAATAGTCTGCAAAAAGCAAAATTTCTGTTCAACTTTGTAAAGACTCCATATGACCTAAGTATTTATATGTGATTTTATATAACAACTGAAGGGCCACGGGGAAGAATGATCATAGTCCACCATGCTCAAATTTCCCTCATTACGTTTTTGAGCTTGAAATCTCGAATCGTTTTCAAGGTAACCTCATTCTTCCCTGTTAAAACTCACTACAAGGATTCTTGTCTGAATAATATTTCTCTTGAACACTGTCTGTAATAATCTACGAGTTCCCATAGGTTAACCAGAGTTTTTCTTAGAAAAATGGACTTTGATCGTTTTTCCCTGTAACCCTTCAACTGTAATTTAATCAAAAATAAGAAATGAAAATTCTTTTACAACTTTATTGAATATTGTTTAGGTGTAGTGTTAAATACTTTTGTGAACATGGAGTGATTTTCTGGGCATTGTTTCGAGTGTGCATTCCTAGAAACAATATGGAGTTTAGTTTACATAATCTGCTTAGGTATTTTTTTTTTTCCTTTTCTTATGTTTCTCTCTTTTTTTACTCCTATAAAATGTACTTCATGTATTTCCTAACTTTTAAAGGAAATAAATAACATCGAAACAGCAGGAAGAAAATTTGAATTTTTTTAAAAATTTGATAAAAATACGCTTGTTTAAGAAAGAAGTTTAATTGCTTAGACTTTTCCCCTTTCCATTGAAGTAGGATTTAGAATCAATCAAGCATTAAACCAATCAAAGTCTGTTTGGTGTCATATTTTTTAAGTCAAATGTAGAGGAAACCATAAACGTTGGCATTATGTATTGAATGTTTAGGAACTTTTATTTACTTATTTATTTATTTTTTGCTGCGGGCGTTTTTAATTAAATCAAAGTTGTATCGTTCTATTATTATTATACAAATTTTCTTTTTTGAGCAATCAAGATTGCTTATTGCTTTCATTTGACTGTTTTGAATTCCTATGATTTTATTTCCCCCTGCCACCCTCTGCAGCATCACAGTCAACCGGCTCCTCCCGATGTTGCTTCTAGCGAAAACCGGCTTTAGGTTGCGTCAATATCCTACATTTACACGCATACATACACGCACCTACACGCACACATATACATACATACACCTACACACACAAACATATACACACATATACATACACCTAGACACACATACATACACCTAGACACACATATACAAACACACACACACATACACACACACGCATACATACAGACACCAACACACACACAAACACAGCCACACACACCTACACACACATACTCATAACCCTCACACACAAACACTCATACACACAACTACCCACATATTCATGCCTGCACACAGACACAAATACACATGCCTACACACACATACACATACCCCCTACACACAAACACAGATACCCCCCACACAAACACACACGCCTACATACACCTAGACACACATACATACACCTAGACACACATACACACACACGCATACATACAGACACCAACACACACACAAACACAGCCACACACACCTACGCACACATACTCATAACTCACACACACAAACACTCATACACACAACTACCCACATACTCATGCCCGCACACAGACACAAAAACACATGCCTACACACATACACATACCTCCTACACACAAACACAGATACCCCCACACAAACACACACGCCTACACACACACACACACACACACACTCGGGATTGCGAAAAACATAATTTGAATTCAAGTTATCAAAATGCAAATTAATTTTTCCTTTTTTTAAAATTTGTGATGATTGAGTTTTCTTTTGAGAGACGCCCCTAGTTTCAGCTTGAGTTCAATCCTGCTTTCTGTAAGTAAGAACTGCTCTTTGACCTTCCTTCAACCAACTTTTGGTGACAAAAACTTAAGTAATTTCATGATTTACGTTAAACCATTGTATTTATTTTCCAGGGAGATGAAAAGGAGTTATGAGAGAATAATTGCCTGGACACTCGGTGGACAAACGTCTTCAACTTTCCACATGGTAAAGAAGAGCTCTTTAAGAATAGCCCATGGTTTTAGTGAAACCATTGCTCATCTTCAACCAGAATATCTGTTGTTAAGTTTTGATTTGGTGACTACTAAAGAAATTACGATCAGAATCTACCGCGATTATGACTCCAATCACTCGAAACCTAAATGACTGCGGTTGCGAGGTTTCTCAAGGCAAGAAATTTTAATCGCGACTCAGATTACAACAACAAGTAGACCGTTACAATTAGGGCAACCCTGGGTGCCGAGGCGGAATGGAGTTCGGTGTTTCTCGGGGACAAAGAAATGAGTTCAAACGCTGATATTCGATCTAAGCATGAAGGTAGGTGGAAGTCCCTATACTGTTCATGAGACTGCAGGTAAGAACCAGGAAGGGTTCTAAACTGCAAGTCTTTTCCCATTCTCCTTTCACCAATTTTGTACTCAGGTCAGGTTAAAAAGACAATGAGTAGATCTTTTCGATTGGGGGGGGGGGGGGGAGGGAGGGGGCAAATATGGTGGGACCTTCTGTTTCTTCTCTCCCAATGGACTTAGCTCGTGCAATTTTTAGACTAATTGCAGGTCATGACTTTCTAATATGGACACCTACACCTTATCGATGAGGTAAGTAATAATAACTGACCTTTGGGCTCCTCAGGCGAAGTAATGAACCTTTCACATTTGACGAGGAGCTTTGCAATCTCTTGTGTTAAGAACTTTATCACAGACAGTTTTAACAATTATAAACTATATTGGGCTGTTTGGAGGCTTATGACGGATAGCGTCACAGCCTTATGACGTAGTTTTTTTTTTTTTTTCAATTAGTGTTTAGCTTTTCGCTTACCTCAAATCAAATACGTCGTTGGCGGAAATGATTAAAACAAAACTAAGAATCGAAGAGGAATCTGCATTGATCGCGCTGATAATTGATAAGAATCTAATATCTAAAGTAGCTTTGCAGTCAAGTTTGAAAATATTTTATTTTTACTAGAAAAGAGTCGAATTACCCTTCCAATGATAAAGGCGGTAGAGATGACCATGACATGGGCCAAAATGCGATTTTAGGCCACTATATATAATATAAATTCGGCACAGCACTTCTTCCGATCATGTCCCAGTGGTTTGCAATCCACTTAAAAGTGTAGAAGACCCTTTAGCATTCCTCAAGAGATGGTTGAACTTGGGCTGCATGTGCATAGCCAAATGAAAGCGCAAAAGATGATCGCTCGCAGGACTACAATCAAAGTGTTCCTAACTTCAGTGCATGAAAATCAGTGGAGTTTTTTGGGTTAGTATTTGACTAAAAAGTAAGGAACAGTCACATAAGGAAAGAAGAAATTGTAAAATGCAGTTTTTTCTTTTACAATTTCTGTTTTTCTAATGCTAACTATTCAACAACTAGTCTACAGCTATTTTTAAGTTTCAGCATACTTTTCTGATTAAATATTTAGAAAACGATGCGTAAAGCTTACTTTGTCCAGTTGGAGAGACACAAACGCATCCATAGCACGTCTAGAAGAAGAAAAGAAAAGAGAATTTTTCTGTTACAGTGTAGTTCAGCCAAAACACTCTTCAATATTGTGTTACAATCAGTTGTTCTATTGATAGCAATATTTATTTAATATTTGACAGTTTTAAGAGGCTTAAGTTTTTGTTCTTACTGAATTTTAATTTTTCTTTTATGTTAAGGATGAAAAGAAATGCACTTGACCGCGGTTACGATAAAATCGTGTGTCCGCGATATTTTTGAAACCGATGTAACGTTATGAACGGGGGTGATTTTTGAGTTCGGAAACCAACTACATACGAAAATGCAGTAAAACTATCTTACTTGAACGAATTAAGAACTTTAATAAAATCTAATTGGTTCACATAAATTTTGTGAGTTTTTCGTTAAAATAAATTAGCTGTGTTGTCCACCGCTGCTCGGTCTGCCTCGAAAATAGAAGTTGTGTCAAGTGACGCATGTTCAACAATCAGGCTTCAGTAAAAGAAAAATATATAGAGAAAAAATTTTGCATTGAAAAAGGTGTTCTTAATAACGCTTCAACACGTATCTTCTATAATCTGAAAATGAACGTTTTTATTTCTTATTTTGCATATTAAAGCGCATTTGATAGACTCAAAAATATTTTCAAAAAGTACATATTTTCTTCGATGGAAAGGAGAAAGGTCAATCGTCAGATTCGGGTGCTGCTAAGTTGTTACTTCATGGTTTTTTTTGTTTCTCGTGTGCTTACAGTTTGGGCATGTATACAGGGTGGGCTGAAAAAACTTTTTTTTTTGCAACTTCGCGGAAAAATGTCATTAGTAAAGCAAAGTGCGCCTAAAAAATTTGAAAATTTTTGGACAATTTCTTGATTTGCCGCGATTGCGTTGAAGTTTCGATCAAATGATACTTTCTAATATGTTTAGCAAAATTAGTAAAAATGTATTTTTTTATTTTCGATGACAGGTAGTGTGAAAAGGAGACACTAAATTCCCATAAAATATTTGAGATGTATGGTGTAATTCCTTTCTTTGTCACAAATGCATGGAAGTTTTGGCAAATTTTCTATTTTTTATTACAGACTATTTCTTAGCTTGCATTCTTTGCCATAATCCCTGCGTTTTGCTTCCCCTTTTTTAGTTGTTGCCAGAAAGAATGAAAAATAATAATAGTTATAAATTTAAAATACTTCCGTTTTTTAATTGTTGCCATAAACAATGAAAAAATAAATACATGAATTGTCAATTTAACAAATCAATTTCAAAGCTGAACTTAAGTAAGCATATATTTGTGGGCGCTTTTGAAAACTTTCTTTTTTTCACTATACCTACTTAAACAAAATTGCTTTTAAATTCAAGCATACAAACCAGTAATACTGAAAAAAGGTTAATGAAAAAAAAAAAAAAAAAGCTAGTCTCTCTCTCTCTCTTTATGCGCAATACATTTGCATCAAAACGAAAGTCCATACCGTTTTTTTTCTTTCTTAATAAGGATAGGTAATTAGAATATGTGTTTTAACTTTCAAAATTTTTCACCTCAAATAAATTTTAAAATCAAAAAACTTTAAAATAAAATACAAAACATGTTTCTTTAATTCTAAAGACTATTTCTATAAGCTCGATTCGTGCTAAAAAGTATGAAACAAAATTATATATGATCTTCTTGATTAAAACACTACCGTAAACGCTCGCTACTTTGGCCCACATTTTGGAACTTTTCTCTTCTCAATAATGTTGTAACTATTCATATTTCCAAGCTGAGGAAACCTTTTTTACCCATCTAGAGTACTCTCAATTTGAGTTTTCAATACTTTTCACTTTAAGATAAATAAATACCTTTGTGCTGAAAAGTAAAGTAAGAAATAACAACGTCAAAAAGCACAAATTGCAGATTACTGCAGACACGTGTTTCGGCGTTACAAGGAACGCCATTTTCAATGCAAAAAGAAATGAGCTTATGGTTCATCCATAAGCTCATTTCTTTTGTTCTCTTTAACAAAATTAATTAAAAACATTAAAAAAAAACCCAGAAAATTACCAAAACTTCTACGCATCTGTGGAAAAGGAAGGAATTACAGCACACAGCTCAAAATTTTTAAGGGAATTAAGTTTTTTTCCGCACTACCCATCATAGGAAAAAAAAAAAAACTTTTTTTTACTAATTTTGCTAAAAATATTTAAAAAAAAGCAGCATTTGGTATAGAAACTTCAACGCAATTGCGGCAGATCAAGAAATTGCCTGAAAAATTAAAACTTTTTTTGTGTGCTCTTTGCTTCTTTTATGTTCTTATGAATTAGGTAGAGCTGTTTCTAAAGTTCTTGATACTTACCCCAAGCTCATTACTAGTTGATACGAAGCATAACTCGCCACTTGGTACATCTTCAACGTATATATCGTTACATCCATCAGCTGCTGGAACACATGTGAACGAGCAAGTATTATACTGATCCTAGAAAAAAATAACTCACTCATACATAATAACTAACTAAAATGATTCCTGTTACAAATCCTTAAAAACATGAAACATTATAAAAAATGTAAAAAAAAAGGAATGAATCAATGCAACTGATTAATATTCTGTTGTACAAGGTTTATAAAGCCTTGCACTGATTGAGAACATTCATTTTAAAAGCTGTTCAAGATTTTAAAATGAATCTTTTTTTTTATTTCGATTTTTATGTCATGAAGTTTGGTGGCCCGGGCCACGAAAACTGGAAATGGCTTCCATGAAAGAAGAAATTTCCAGGGGTGCCACGAGGGCAGTTGTGAGGTTCCATCCCTCAGAACCTTTGACTTTAAAACATATTGCCATTTCTAAAGGACAGTTTACATCAATATAAGGACTTTTATGACCAAACTGTTATCCCCGCAGAAGCAGGCCCGGCGACAGGTTCTCGGGACCCTGTGCAACTTAGAAGTCCGGGCTCCTAGATAGTAGCCGGGCCCCTAGCAATACAAAAAGTGGAAATATTAGTTAATAAAAGTTATTAGTCAAATTATTGTTCTAAAAACAACACAAAATTGTTCAAAACCAATCACACGAGAGCATAAAAACAGAAGCAGATCTAGAGGAGGGGGGACATGCCCCCTCCTAAAATCATAGAAATGTTTTTCAATAAGATAAAAAAGAAAGAAAATATTATTAGAAGATAACAAGATTTAAAATACGAATTATACTTTAAAAGCAATTTAGGTCTTAATTGGGAGGGAAATTTTATTCCTCGGTTCGAATCAGAACTTATTTCCAAAAATTTGCTCCATCGTTTACGTCATTTTTTGATTCTATCTTTAGACACTTGAGTGACTTCTAAATATTGCTGTCCTCAGAGTACACCTATTGCTCACGAGACCAAAGCGAGTCTAAATTTGCGTTTTTATGACTTTAACTTCGAAACTTTTTCTGAAGAGAGCCCCCTTTCCCCATGCTCCTCCACATATGCTATGAAAGGTAACCAAAAACTGAACTATAGTAGGGGAATATGGGGCAAAGTGGAATAGCGGGGCAAAGTGAAATGGTCAAATATTTACTCTGCTTTTGGTGCCACCTGCCTAGTAATATTTTAACTATGTAGTAACACACGTAGTCTATTCCAGTCAAGAAAAAATACCTCTGAAAATCAGAGAATATGATAATACATGCAATTTTCAAAAAATGATACTCATATTGTTATATTTTGTTAAAAGCCAAAAATTATTTTTGTTATTATTAAGTGATAAAGTAATTGTTATTAATGTTTTAAATGTTAATTGAGATCTACTAATATACGGTGCAGTATTTATTTGCTTAATATTAAGCTTATTTGCACTTCAAATGCTTTGTACAGTTATTCAACTGCATGCGGGGCAAAGTGGATGGGGCAAAGTGAAATGTAGCTCATTTCATTTACTTATTCAATCTTTTATAAAATCATTTACGTATTAGTTAATTAGTTGTTTCATTCGCATTTTTTCATTTAAAAGTTCTCTTATTAGTTTATTTATTCACTTATTTTCTTTTTCATTCACTATTTTATTCATTCATTTAATTTTTCTCATGTATTAACTTATTTATATATTTATTTATTCGTTAATTGTTTCATTTTATTTTCACTTCTTCTTTCATTGTTTATTTACCCATTTCCTCTTTCAAAAATATCCTTAACAATCGAATAGAAAATATTTCATTCGAAAAATATTTTATTTTTTACTTTGCCCCACGAAAAAAAGAAGGGAAAATTTTCCACCTTTTTTTAAAGGTACAAATTTACTGTCAAAAATAAAAAATAATATTTCAGTGCAAGTTTTATTATAAAATATAGTGTTCTTTCTTTATGTACCATAATTTTCAAAACAAATTTCCAATTTATTCATTTTGAAAAAAGTAAATGATCTTAACCATTTCACTTTGCTCCACATTCCTCTACTTCATTTTGGAAAAAGTTTCAAAGGAGTTTAGCTTATTCCTTAACTTATACCTTTAAATAGCCTTTTTCGGGACTTCAATTACAAACGATTTCCGGCAGGTTCTCGCCCCCCCCCCCCCGGTGAATATTGTGATGATAGCTTTCAAAAGCGTTTTTTTGGGGGAAGAGCTCACGAATCTTTCATCACTTTGTCTAATACGTCCAAAAAATGCTTAAAATTGGATTTTTAGAGCTTCAATGGCAAAATATTTCCAGGCCTGACAGCAGAAGAGCTAGAAGAACACCTACTTAATTTCTCAACATATAACAGCAGAATATTTCGGTTTCTAAGCTTCACTTTCAAAAAGTACTTTGGAGTGAGCACCCGAACTTTGACCTTTCTTCTTAAACCATCAAAAATAGAATAAAATGCGTTTTTAAGATTCGAACTTTCAAAAATTACTCGAGAATTTCAATTTCGAAATAATTTCGATAGAGTTTCCTAAATCCATCCTCCCTCACCCAACGTCTCTAAATATAGCCCAAAATTTGAGTTTTTAAGGTAGGCGAACACCCTAAATAATTTTTTGTTCAATAGTCATTGCCCCTTTCTAAAACTTTAAACGATTATTAAATATGACATAAATAATGCATTTTGACTACTTATTTGATTAAAAAAAAATTCGATAGTTTTTTTTGATAAAATAGCCATACTTTTAGCAAAGAACTACCATTACCCTAACACTTCCAGTGCATTCGCTTTTTCATTATTTTAAAAACTTTTTGTGTATATTTCTTCGTGAGATAGAAGAGAGTGAGATGACCCTCCAATTTGGAAATAATTAACTAAAAACAGGTTTTATATGTAAATGTTTGAAAATTTCTCCCGAAAAGCGTGTTTTTTTTGCCGTCTAAGTTTAAGAGCCATTGTCTGTAAGGATCAGGCAGGTTGTGATTGTTGGGATTTTTAATTTTCTTTATTTTTAACCGACTTCAAAAAGGAGGCGGTTATCAGTTCATACCGTATGTATGTTTTTTTTTTTGTTTGTCCACTCATAGCGTCTCACCTAGTGAACCGATTTTGATGATTCTTTTTTTAATGGATAGAGGATAGCTCAACTTAGGTCCCATTACTTTGTTTGACCATATTTGTTCTTTAGATAAAAAGTTATGGGCAAAAAACAGTAAATTTCCCTATTAAATGATTAAAATCATATTGTAGCGGAGTTCGCTCGTTTCATCCGTGGATAACGGTGGCTCAGTGGTAGAATTCTCGTCTCCCACACGAGCAACCCGGGTTCAAATCCCGACTAGGACAAAGTGAATTTTACTAAAATTTCGTTTCTACTGTTTCCCGTATTTTCTCGAATGTTCTGTTAATTTCTGTATCTTTTCAAGTTTGGAAAGTTCCAGCACTTTTTCAAGTTGTATATAAGGAGATGTAACGTTCATTCATGGTTCTGAATAAAGATCTCGAGTTGAGACTAACGAGTATTCGCTTCATTTGGCTTTCACATTGTCTTCGCTATCTTCATCTAAGCGACAATATGAAACTCATTGTTATAAAAGTTTGGTGCCATATAACTGTAACATTAATAGTAATTGTAATGATAATTTTGAATAAAGGCTTTTCTAAAGCAATACAGTGATATAGAGCCGCACTTCTTACTAGGTAACTTCTTACTTTTACTGAAATATCTACATTTACACTAAAAAGAATGAAATAAAAAAATTTTGAAAAAAAAAATAGAACCGACTTCAAAATTGCTCTAAAAAGTGAAAAATAATTTTATTCTTTAAACACCTTCGATAATACTTTTAAACATAATTTTTGAAGTTGGCGCAAAAACAAAAAGTAAAATCCATTGTAACCATGCTTCGTTCATATTTTTATCAAAAAATCATCCAAACTTAGGAACGAAACATTTATATCGTTACTCAAATATGCTGTCATCAATGCGTAATGCATGTGGTAGTGAAGAAACTGGACCTGGTTAAATTTATACTTGTAGTTGAGTTATGGCTGTGAATGATTTTATCGATCGTTTTTGCGCCAACTTCAAAAATTATGTTTAAAAGTATTATCGAAGGTGTTTAAAGAATAAAATTATTTTTCACTTTTTAGAGCAATTTTGAAGTCGGTTCTATTTTTTTTTTCAAAATTTTTCACATATGTTGTTTCTTATCATGAATGTAATGTAAATCCGAAATTTGAGCCATGTCTGACTCACCGTTTTTGAGAAAACAAGTTTTTTTGTTTAGGGGGCGTGGCACATTTTTGCTGGTTTTTCAAATTTGCAGATTTTAATGTGCTTGTTGCTTGAAGCGCCCTTATAATGACATGGATTTTTTAATTCTATATTACTATATGGTCTTGTTAGATACTGTTACAGCTTTCAAATTGGTGACACTACGAGGGCGACGCCCACAAACTCCGTTTAAAAATGACCGAAAATGAATTTTTTTCTATATTCAAGGATAATTTTCTCAAAGCACCTTCGTGATGACACCAACATTTTTTGATCATTTTCTAGCCACACTTACATACATCAAAAATATGTATCAAAATCGTTGTCATTGTAAGGGCGCCAGAAGATATTGGAACTTTTATTCGATAAATTTCACAAAAACACAAATATTTAAAATCTAACTACAACTGTCGCCCTCATAGCAAAGATCTGATACTAAATTTGGTTGATAACCAACATGTTTGTCTAACATTCGCACAAAAAAAATCGGTGTCACTTCTATTATTTTTGGAAATATAATCGTTCGAAGTTAGTACGTTATGGCGTTTTTTTTATATTTATTTGTTTAATCTCTTCACCCCTAGATTGTTTTTTGAACATATTTATTTTTAATTTAATACAAAAATGTGTATCTTTTAACATAAATAGCTTTGGGCAGTAAGAGCGTCTTTTTCTTGAATAGAAAATGCCCATTTTGATATAGGTACAGGCGGATGTATTGTGCATAACATGTCTAGATTATCATACCAATACTCATCTTGTTTTTTCGGCCAAACAAATCTATTTATTCCAATTGTTCTTGACATACATGTGACCTCAACTTGCAAATGGATTTTACACGAAAGATGTATAGAGAGAAGCTCTTACAAGCATCTTATATAAATGCTTCGAATTTTCAACTAATAAATACCCCTGCATTGCCAAAAGTTCAATTTAATGAAATTGGATGAGCCCTATCTTTACGAGCAGTTCAAGTTCACTTCAAAGCAGAAGGAGTATTTATAAGAACAATTTACGATTGGTGAAAATACTGGGAAATAACAACATCCCTATTAAGTTGCACACTAGATGAGAAATGCAGTTCGTAACGGGGGAAAAACTGTTCGTTGCTTCAGAGTATTGTACTATGAAACAAATCCTATCCTTTTTTTTTTCGATAGAAGAAACAAAAAAACGAATGCATTCTCAATACATCAAATGAGAATATTGAAGAAAGCAAGCATTCAGAATTTGAAACTGAATTTGAGGATAACGTAGACCAAAACGAAGAAATCATTAAGAATCAAGTCAAACCAATTTCAGAAAGACGGTCATCTCTTATTGAAAACTGCTAATTTTGTAGCACTAAAGCATGGGAAAGCATGGTATCCCAGAAAAATAGTAGTTGACCATTTGCAAGTTTAGGTGAAATGCATGTCAAGAACAATTGGAATAAATAAATTTGTTTGACCGGAAAAACAAGACGAGTATTGGTTTAATAGTCTAGACATGTTATGCACAATAGATCCACCTGGTACCTATATCAAAACGGGCATTTTCTATTCAAGAAAAAGACCCTCTTGCTGCCCAAAGCTGTTTATGTTATAAGGTACACTTCTTTGCATTAAATCTATCTATCTATCTTCTATACATATAATAAAATAAGATGTTTGTGTGTGTGTGTGTGCGCGCGCGCATCCCAGAAAAACGGTAAGGCTTAGAAAGATGAAATTTGGTATACTGGTGCAGTTTTTGATGAAGATGTGCACCTCGGGCTTAGATTTTTGATATTTTACTTAGAAAAAAAGTTATTTAATGTTTTATGTTACTTTTAGCACTTTTTAGTACTTTTAACCTCACAGATCCCGAACCAATCGCGCCAGACGGATATTTTTTGTACTATAGTGTAGGAAATTTAATTTTAAATATGATGAATGAAAACATTTTGAAGATAGAGCAATTTTTGTACTTTTTATGAATTTTTGAAAAAACCTTTATTTTACATTTTTTTTCTGGGTTTAGTTTTTTTCGAAACCCATCCTGCGAAAAGTATTGAACCCTCAATTCTAAAATTTTAGTTGGTAATAGTAAAAACATTCCGCCCCCTTCAGAAGAAAAAAGTTTTTAAAAATACGAAATAGTTTTTTTTTTACAATTTTTTAAATGCAGATCGCAACGCGAGCTCTTCGCTTGCCGGCTGAGTTCCGAACTTACCTCATCACGTGATCCAACTGAAATCGTTTTACTTTTTTTTTTAGTTTTTTATCTTTTTCCAAGCGCTACTTTTTGCACACTACGGGGAACTAGAGCCTTTTCTTTTTGCGGGCTATTTTAATTAAAAAAATAAAGCCCGCGATTTTTTGCATGATCTTTGTTTCTGTTACGGATTGGCGGTTAGGTTAAGTAGATACAGAGATAGAGATTGAGTGGACAAAAAATGTTTTTGTTCGAATTAATACTTATAAAAATAAAAAAGATTGTTAATTACTGTTATAGGTAGATATGCATAGATCGTATATATATATATATATATAGATAGATAGACAAATATAGAGCTCGATATAGTAGATGGACTGCAAGAAAGAGACATGCCCGTCATTTAAAAAACTTCAACGGGGTGTCAATGCCCCTCCCCCACACACCATGACATTGAAAAAACAATGCTTTCACATAAAAGTGAGAGTGCTTTTTGTTATTTTTCGACAAAATTTGCATGAAGAGTACGCAGTTTGTGTCTCCCCTCCCCTAGAAAATATTTTATTCAAACTACTAATGATATAGATAGATGTAGATTTATTGATACCGCTACGAAATTTATTTAAGCAGACGCCGAAGGCGGCAACCCTGGCACAAAAAGACGAATGGCGTAAAAAGGTGGACCAGCTGGTCGCCGAAGGCGGCTAGTTAAAAATAAATATGTTCAAAAAAAATCTGGGTGTAAAAATATTAAATAAATAAATATAAAAAAAACGCCATAACGTACTAACTTGGAACGATTATATTTCCAAAAATAACAGGAGTGACACCGATTTTTTTTGTGCAAATGTTTGGCAAACATGTTGGTTATCAACCTAATGTAGTATCAGATATCTGCTATGAGGGCGACAGTTGTAATTAGATTCTAAATATTTGTGTTTTTGTGAAATTTATGGAATAAAAGTTCAAATATCTTCTGGCGCCCTTATAGTGACACCGATTTTGATACATATTTTTGATATATGTAAGTGTGGCTAAAAAAGGATCTAAAAATGTTGGTGCCATCATGAAGGCGCTTTGAGAAAATTGGCCTCGAATATGGAAAAAAATTCATTTTCGGTAATTTTTAAACGGAGTTTGTGAGCGTCGCCCTCGTAGTGTCACCGATTTGACAACTGTAACAGTATCTAACAAGACCATATAGTAATATGGAATTTAAAAAACCATGTTATTATAAGGGCGCTTCAAGCAACAAGCACATTAAAATCTGCAAATTTGAAAAACTGGTAAAAATGTGCCACGCCCCCTTAACAAAAAGAATTGTTTTCTCAAAAACGGTGAGTCAGACAAAGCTCAAATTTCGGATTTACATTACATTTATGATAAGGAACAACATATGTGAAAATAAAAAAAATTAAAAATGTCAACAATCACAAATGCTTTAAACTGCCTGATTCTTACAGACAATGGCTCTTAATTAATCATTTCTTCAAAACCACATATTGCATGCACATTAACTTTTTGAGGCTTATATCACAGTAATATGTTCAATTACCATGTTTGCAAAATTTTAAATCTTTAGAGTTATAATTTTTTTCGCTAGAGCTATTGGCGTAAGTAAAAACTTGAAAACGTGGTTATGAGAAAATCAAGAACGAAAAAGTAAATTTCAGTTATAAGTAGTGCAATTGAGTTTAGTAAAATTCTTCTAGTTTTATCAATAATTCACCGATTTAAAAACAATTGCAGATTTAGAAAAAAAAACACTGGGGCTCTCTGAATTTCTCAAAATCTCAAAATCAATTTTTTTCGAAAATTAGGGTGTTCGCCTACCTTAAAATTTCATTTTAATAAAATTTATGGGGAGTTTGTTCGAAAATTTCGGATGACCCTTCCCAAAGTGATCGACTAGATCCGCCACTCTGGTTGGGAAGGGGTAGTGAGTCACTGCACCAGCTCCTGCGCGACTCGGGGCTGGTGAGAACTTAAGCAACCAGCGGCAGGCAGACACCAAGGTTTCTGGAAAATTCCAATTGGTTTAGAATGAAGCTAAACTAATCGTTCTCTACACATTAAGCACGTCACGTTGATAAACAGATCAGCTGTGTAAAGCATTTGAACTTAATCTGTCATTTCAATTTTTAACAACGAACGTACGTTTTGACCACTGGGATGTTTTAATTTTCATCGGCGTCTGTGAGTCCGGGCCCCTGTGGGTCCCGGGCCCTTATGCATTCCCCCTCTGCCCCCTTCCCCTTGTCGCCGGCCCTGCCCAGAAGGGAAATTATGGAGTAAAAAACCGTCTAAATCTCCTCGGAGCTGCGAACGATGCACACTTAGAAATGTGGGTACCATTGTGATTATTTATTTATTTATTTATTTATTTATTTTTGAGATAAGGATTAAAACGGAAAAAGATGCTCAAATCTGAAATAGTTTTTTAATATAAATTTTCTCGGTCAGTGTGAGACTTTATAAACACACTGTATTTCACAAATATTAATGAAGATATAAGCATTTTTTTTAAAAATACGAATTTACTTTGAAGAGTTTTAGCTCATAACACGCAGATTTTTCCATCACGTGTTACCAAACTTTTAGAAAATTTGACATCATACAACAGAAATATATTACTAAACTTTGAAATAAAAATATCGAAAATTTGATGAAATATGAACGTTAGTAAAATTAATTTTTTACTGCGCATGCGCGAAAGATATGAATTTATGACCTTAATAATTAAAAACCCAAGTAGATTTTGTAACTCCTTGAAAAACGTGACCTCACATCAATGTTCAAAGGGGGAGGGGGGAAGGAGCCTAAAAGGTAGAGAAATCCTACTTTAACTCAAGTAACTTTTGATAAAAGTTGAAACATAGAAAAAAAAATATCTATGTTTAAATATAAATTCTTCTCTATAATTAAAAATCTTGAAGTCCTGACTCCGTTTCAGATATGTCACAAAACTTTGGATTGCTCGCAGTTATGTTAGAATGATTAACGCCACTCTCCTTTAATAACGTTATTTAAGAGTTATAGTTAACGTCCAAAAACAACTTTATGAAAAATTGATTATGAATTACCTCGAGTCCGATGTAGTTTCCACCATATAGACGTCTGCATTGATCTGAGTAACGTTGTGCCCGACATTGGCCTTGGTAACAAACCTGAAAATATGAGGGATATCAGTTTAGTATAATACAAATCAATTTTAGTTCAAATCGTCAAATATTAATTTTTTTTTTCATCTGCGAAAAGGTACGACTGCAGTAGACGATTCATTTTTCAATTCCTGCTATTAGTTCTCACGCTCCCTATTTATATATATTTATCTTGTTCAAATTTTTAATCACCAATAAAATACTTTTTTATTCATCCAAAATAAGTTGAAAACAAAAATGATCCAAAATGATTTTGGATACAAATCATCCAAAAATGTTCAAATACATTTTTTAAAGATTTGTAGTGAATGACACGTGATATGATGGCAGTTTTTCAAGTATTAATTCAGTAGTTAAGTTTAATTAATTAATTTTATTTTTTTTCAGCCAAGTGTGATAAAAATTAGCCAACGTGGCTGTTACCAGCCGAACCTGGCAACCATGAGCAAGTCAATGATGCATAAATAATTCCATCATTTTGCACTAACAGCTCTTCGCTCCAGAAAGGCTTCCCATGCACTACTGAGGCCATCTAACAATTCCTCTTCGGAACGGTAAAGCACATATTGCAGGAAAAGGCTACAATAGTAATTCTCTGGATAATATTCAGCTATGATATATGGGATGGTCACGCCTTCTTTATTGACCTGAGTAGGAATTGACTTCATTTTTTTACACTACTTGTTTATCTATTTTAAGTATGCTAACTGAAAACTATCGTCAAGTGTGCCGACTTTGTGCCAGTAATCCATCTTTCTGCCCCAAGATTGCGGCTGTCGAAACACAATTAAGTCTTAAAACAATTTTAAAAGGTCAGAGTCACAGTGTTGCTGCTGTTACTGTTGACTTATTCCTCCTGTCTAGCCACCTACACAGTGTGAAAGATGATCCGGAGATGCCTGCACTACTTTACATTTAGTACAAGTCTCATAAATTTTCTGACAAAAAGAAAGTGGTACAGCCCCTGTAGATAAAAGATCTGGAGAACCCGAAGGAGGGGACTGATTTGGCTCTTTTTTTACGGGGTAGGGCCATTAACTTTCCCTCGAATCCCATTTTAGTCGTCTCTTACGACATTGGGATACATTAGGACTGTTCTTGCCCCTTGGTTACCACATGGTCACCTTTTGGGGCAACCCGGTCACCTCACAAGGCTGTCGCAGTGTGAAAAAAGTAGCAGCTTCCATTATCTCTATTTTAACAAATGGAATCGTCTATTAGCCTTTGCCGATAGGAAGTTAACTTAACAGAGTCAAACTATACACTTTCGTGTAAACAGTGAGGTCTGCTGCATTAATGTTCCTCACCTTCTTTTTGTGATGACAAGAAATTTGCATATGCGGTGTTACAGGTTACTTAAGCACTGTTGTGAGAGTATCAAGTGAAGCAACTATTTCCACGTATTTTAAATTCCTGGGAAGTTTACTTCTGTGTCATCAAGGGTAAATAATCCGAACCGGCCATTGCATTGGTCGTTTCGTGTAAAGGGTTGTCCATAAAATTATGTCTCTTTTTTCGTTTTCTTTAAAGGGTTGTCCATAAAAATAATTACCAATATTTAAAGCCCATAATTTTTTACCAATATTTAAATGTCATGTTGGTAAAAAGTCTCAGTGAATTAAAAATCTAAATTTTGTCGGGTCTTTGGGCCACGAGGACTCTTTTCTTAACACGCTGGTCAGCATGTTCATTCCCAGTGATGTCGCAACGAGCCGGAAGCCACTTATAGGAGATCTTGTGGAAAAAATATTCAAAAAATGATCTGCATTCTAAAGTTGTTCGTGAATCCCAGTGATAATTTCGCAATAATGCCTGCAATGCTGATTTAAAGTCTGAAAAGATTACGGCCCTATCAAAGTCAGATCGTCTTAGTAAAAGCTGCTCAATAGCTGCCGCTATATCAAAGGCAGTAAAGAAAAGACCTACTGGCAAATAGAAGCTGAACAAATCACTAAAGATGCCGGCTCCATCACCATGGTATTTATCCAAAAATTAGCCATCAGTTGACACATGTAACCATTCGTTTTTTTTGGAAACCGATTGTAAATAGTTTCCAGAGCTAGAGCTTTTAACTGTTTGGGAGGCATTTCCCTCTTTGTTACTCTCATGTTAAGTTCAAGATTTATATGAAAATGAATGTAAACCAAAGGGCGCACAGCCAAAGGTATAATAGAAAAGTCTCTTGACAAAACTCTAAATTACAAGTAGCGTTGAAGACTATTTGGATGAATCCATCCTCAGTCTTCAGATTTCTATCCCTATTCAGGTCATAATCTCTCAAAAAGTGTTATTAAACAAACGTTTAAGTTTTTGAAATCAAGTTATTGCCTTTCTCCGTACGGATTTATAAAATTGTTCTATGTCAGTCAAGGTCAGCAGAGCATCAACGTGAGTATGTCACTGCACCAGTTATGGTTCGGAGGGCTTGGTTCTGAAAAACCTCAAGGCATTAAATGGTACTACTGCGAGCAGTAATAAGGACTTCAATGCAGTAGCCATTAACTGACTGTATAACCATTTTATATGTAGTATTTAGAGTCCTACGATTACATCCCCAACGTGAGCCACCCAGACACTTCAAAATAGTAAGTCACTTTTCCGACTTCTTAAAATATTCTGCTTCTTCGTTCCAATTCGAGGGGGAATCGAGAATATATTCACAGTAGGCGTCGAATACACTGGTCTGTAAAACCTCAAGATGAGGCGTAAAGGCTGCCTATTTAAAGTAAAATATTGAGTCACAGTTTATTCTTCTTATCCCTCATTCTATTATTTTAATATCAAATTTCGAAGTTTTGAATGCAGATTTTAAAGTCCTATAAAAACTACCTTAATTCTTTTTCATTGCACTATCCGATAAAACTATATCATCAGTGAATATAGCAGAGTCGACAGCTGGTGACAGGAAGCCTGTTAAATCGTCGATGAAAACATTAAAAGAATCGGACTGATGACGGTGCCTCGGGGAAGACCAGTTTCAGTATGTCTAAAATTTGAAATAGTCTCTTCATATTTAACGGCTGAAAACCTTTGTAAAATGAAATTTCTGATCCAAGTAAACATATTTACACAAGTTTTTGAATGCTGTAGAATGTTCAGAGCCCGGAGTCTCCATACTCTACAGTATGACGACTCAAAGTCGACGAAGGCAGTAAGAACAGTCTTAAGTTCGTCTAGTGAATGTAAAATTATATATATGTTGTCGCAACAGCGGATATTATCAAGAAATTTAGAAAAGTTAAAATTTTCTCTCTATACTTATTGCTAACTAGTTGATATTTGGCTGTCCAATGAAACTCGTAAATTTTTTGGTATGTCATGGTCCGAAAAACATCATTGTACCTTGCTGTCCGTTGACTCAAAAAAGAGTTTTAAGTTTTTCTGCATCGCAAAAACCATTGAATATGTTGAGAGCTTTTTAGCTTAAAATTCTTCAAAGTTTTCGTTATCGTCGTCACTTTCATTAAATTTTTCATCTTTATTAGCTTGAATTTGAATTACGATATATTCGGAAGTATATTTCGAAAGTGATAAAGGCGTTACTAAATGTATAGTTTTCAAATGGTTCTCTATTCCACATTATAAAAGAACCGTTATCACTTGAGGAGTTTACTTTCCCAGCCGAGGACTGCAGTTTCGTGCTTATTAGTACTCATCAGCCCGGCATAGCAGTGACTGAGCTGGAAGTAGAAAACTGCAATCCTCGGCTGGAATTGATTGAGATGGCGGTGTATTTCATGTATTTCTGCATTAGCCCTGGCTATAGGGCGGTAACTTACCGAATAAACACTAACTGTTAGAATTTCGAATTTTTCATTGTTTTGGTGGAATAACAAGTGACTATTGGCATAAATCTAAAAATATCGTTTTTGCAAAAAAAAAAAAAAAAAAAAAAACACGCATTTTCTTCAAAAATAAACTTTAAAACTGAAACAAAATACTCAACATTTTTTAATGTAATTATTTTTACTCTACTTTATTCCTTCTTACTTACTACTTTATTCTTTTCATTGAACATTTTTAAAAAAAAGGGACCTTCGATCCAATTAAGCATGAACAATGAAACAACCCAAACCGATTTAAATAACAACGTTGTAGGTATTAATCAATCACAATATTTATCAAAATTAATCACAATATTTATCAAAATTAATCACAATTTTTCAATAATCACAATTTAATAGTAATATCAGTTATTTAATATTAATTTAGTAATCACAATTTGAGGTTGCGTTTGCCTAACTGATAGCAGACTTGCACAAGGCACAAGGTGCTGAGATTTCTTAATACGGACGGGTATCATGATTGATTGGAAATGCTCAGCCAGTGACACGCTTCGCTATTTTATTTGTGAGCTACTTTTGAATTAGAAGTGACAAATTCAAATTTGGATACGTGCCCGTTTGATATAAAAGTGAATGAGAGGATACCGGAAAATAAGGGATAAGTTCCACTTTGCTGTACAAGACCTGGTGAGAAATAAGAGGATGGATATGCACCGTTTAGGTGGTAAAACCAATGTTTACGCATTTTTTAACAGTAGATAAAAACCACTTCGAGAAGAAAGAAATTCATAAGTCGATAGGGCTTATATAAGACGGTTTGGGGTCAAAATGTCGCCACCAAAATGTCGCGGCAAAATGTCGCCGGTCCAAAATGTCGCCGGGCCAAAATGTCGCCGGTCCAAAATGTCGCCGGCCCAAAATGTCGCCAGGCCGAAATGTCGCCGGTCCAAAATGTCGCCGGTCCAAAATGTCGCCGGGCCAAAATATTGCCGATCCAAAATGTCGCCGGGCAGAAATGTCGCCGGTCCAAAATGTCGCCGGGCTAAAACGTCGCCTGTCCAAAATGTCGTCGGGCCAAAACGTCGCCGATCCAAAATGTCGCCGGGCCAAAATGTCGCCTGTCCAAAATGTCGTAGATCCAAAATTCGCTCATTCAGTTGGTAAGAAAAATGCAAATGTACAAAAAGGCAGTTTAACACCAAATTTGCAGAATAAATGATTACTGCCTTTAATGAATGTCTCCGTTAAAAATGGGACTGGACTAACTGAGTTTCTTGATAAATTCTAAAAAGATTATTCCGTTTTGATTCGCAACTCTCGGCTGTTTTTCAGCAAACAAATAGAATACAAGCGTTACGTTATCTTATTTCTTGTGACTCGCTATCTACCAACTTTAAAACGTTCTGACGGCGTTCAATTCTGACGTTCGCTAAATTATTTTAAACTTTTCTTCAAGAATAGTGTGCGTTTGTATGTGACCGATTTTTTGGGGCCATTCAACATCAAAACCTGTACTAAGAATTCGAACGATACCCGCAACTCATATATGATTTAAGGCTGCGAGGTTTTTTTGCGTCAATTCGTTCAAGATAGTGGAGTAACTGAACGTTTTCATCGATATGCGTGACTGTCATTGCTCAAAAAATGATGAACGGAATCCAATAAAATGTTAGGAAGCAGCAGGGGGACAGATTTTGGGGTCAATAACACCAGAGGGTGGAGCAATCGAATGTTTTTTTTCCTTTCTTTTTTATTATCTGTGACTGATATATCTCAAAAAGTAATACAGTAGACCCTCGTTTCCAGCGGGTTTATTTTACGCGGTTTCGATTATACGCGGTTGAAGATTTGACACCTTTATTTTATTTACGCAGATGAGTTTCGGTTTTACGCAGATGCGGCAATGCAAACAGGTAACATTTTCCTCTCTTTCAAAACCGAAGCTCCTAAAGATTGCAGATTACACGTAACTAACTGCATTTTGGCGTGCTAATAATCGAACTTGGGTCCTTGGAGACATTTTATGCGATTGGTTCCATAGCTTTTTCCATCAGAAGTAAAGTGATTAAACTCACACAGTTCAGAACTCACTGGAAGAAGAGCTTTTAGGAGTGACAAAGGAGGTCAAAACCAACGAGGGTACCGACTCCGGTGACACACAACCAAAAACGCTCACATTGAAAATTTTCGAACCATCCGTAGACAATAGAAATGATCTTTCTGATTTGTTAGCGAGAGAAGATTCTATCATGGAAATGACGAAAGTGATCATGGATGCGTTAATACTCCGCAAAGAATTAGAGGAAAAATTCTTAATGACTACCAAAAGACTATCATAGCCAGCTCTTCTTCATAAACAGAACACGAAATTAGTTTGTTTTCTTTATGCATATTATGCATAAAAATTGATATAAGTACACATTAAACTTATTATGCAATTAGTCATCACTAGAATGAAGTATTTTTTTATCTACGGAACCTAATCCCTATTTTAACACTAATATTAGGCCTCAATTTACGCGGTTTCGATTTACGCAGCATTTCCGTGGAACATAACCCCCGCGTAAAACGAGGGTCTACTGTGCAAGGGTTAAGACAAAATTTGGTCTACAGGTATATCTTAAAGGGCGAGTTGCTCATTTATTTTTGGCTTCAGTCATCCCAAAAGGATGGATCACCAAATAATTTGTATCGTTTTATGTGACTGCTATATCTCAAGAAGTAATGCGAGGATTCATACAAAAATGTAGTATACAAGTGAAATTAAACGAAAACAAGCCTTATTTTCGTTCTAAGTTGAGTTTCATAATCGTTTACGTGAGTCAGTGTAATTAAATAAACAATGAAAAATATACTGAATTTAAATATGAGAGGTTGAGCATGATATCAATAAAATCTAAATTAGCCGTGTATTCCTCTCATTTTTGTAACACTTTAACTAGCGTGAGTGTTAAATGAAAATTGAGTTTGCATTCTTATATAATTTGCGTAGTAAAAATTCACTAATTAAAACAGCAATTTTTTCTGAGAGAGAAAAACTTATTTGTTTATTATTATTATTATCAATATTCTTTTCTTTCTGAATTACCAAGCTATATTGAGCTGGAACTATTACTTTTTGAAACTCATTTTAAAAATAAGTCTAGGTCAAAATTGATCTAAATAATCTCATTGATATCAGTTATTTCACCCTACATTATGAAATTTTTTCTTTTCTATTTGAAATTGGAAAATGTGTTTAGCTGACAAGCGCTACTTCGCATGCATGAAAGTATCCTCTTGAAAACCTTCAATAAAATAGCTGTTCTGAAATTGTCCCTTGATGATCTATCGAATATATAAATTTCATGAATGTTGAGAATTGAAATTATTTGTCATCGCGTAGAGTCGTTTTTCAAAAATCTGAGTGAAAGACACCTGTTTTAGCAGTTACGGGTTTCATTGATTTCAAAAGATTTGACGGTGAACATTTCGACATAATTTCAGAATTTTACTCATAAGAGATGGGAGTTCCCACGGCAATAATCTGTCATCTCTGTTAAACATTTGTTTTACTGTCCCAAAATCCCGGTCGCTAAGGTCATGCAAATGTCCTCTCAGAGGAAGGTCTCGAGCAGTCTTGTTAAACTTCTTCGATTTCATTTCCAGAAAAAGTCTCAGAACAGTTTTGATCTTACTTTAACCAACGTATATCTCACTGAAAACGTAGTTTTTTTTACAGTTCTTAGGGTAATGTTAATAAATCTATGAGAAAATTAAATTTCATTAAGATACTTTTCTACTTTATTTCCACCCTGGCCCGTGATTTCGAATTTTTCCAGTGAAAGGGGAGAGGGAGGATAACGGGCGTATGTATAACCAATGCAAATTTCATAGGATTGCTATAAAAACCACTTCCACTTGTATACAAAAAAAAAAAAAAAAAATCAAAGTCGAGGGCCATTCCGCCTGATCCCCTAAATGACTGACCTGTCGCTACCGTAATAATATGCTAGAGTGAAGGAGTTATTTGTTTTTACTTCATTACGCCAAAAAAATACAAACCGCCTATTCTCTTGCCATATTCATATTGCGCCTCACTATTCTTTCATTCGCGTTTAGAACAGTTTAGTTTTACTTCCATACCAATTTTTTGTCTGAATCCTTGCGTTACATCTTGATCCTTTACGTTACATCTTGAGTAATATCATTAATCAGATTAAACGAGAAAGAGAATTCCGTTGCAGCAGCCTTTCACATGTTTACGTTTGTAATAGTATACAGAAAAACGTATGTTTTTCTGAAAACTATTAATTTTCTGGAATTAATCTGATGTTTACGAATTAAGACAGGAGAAAACGTTTGGAATTTTTGAAGGAACTTACTTTGAAAGGCAATTAATATTCTTTCGCAACTTTTATGCTGGAAAGCATTGACGTACGTTTAAATTTTTCGTACAAATTGAACTAGCGAATTTTAGGCCGGCGACATTTTGGACCGGCGACATTTTGGACTGGCGACATTTTGGGCTGGCGACATTTTGGGCCGGTGACATTTTGGACCGGCGACATTTTGGACTGGCGACATTTCGGGCCGGCGACATTGTGGACCGGCGACATTTTGAACTGGCGACATTTTGGGCCGGCGACATTTTGGACCGGCGACATTTTGGCCGCGACATTTTGTCCCGCGACATTTTGGGCGTATACCATATAGGACAGTTTGAAAACGAAAAAAAAAAGTGAATATGATCCGTTTTGAAAGTAAACTCCTCACTTATTCTCAAGATATACAACTTATCACTAACTTACGGTTGACTTCAAAATGCTAAAGGAATTTTTTCAAAGACGGGAGCTGGAAGCCTATTGAAATTTTATGTTTCATAAAAATACTGCTCGTTTTAAGCCCGGTTTACTCGTTAAAAGCGAGTTATGCTCCCATAGACTTAACATTATACCCACCAAATCCTTCTGATTTCGTCGCTAAATCCGGGTTCACGTTAAATCAGGGATCGTTATAAGCAAATTAGACGGTACTTCATTTCTGTAGCTAAAAAGTTTATAAGGGAAAGTTTATAAGGTTTATAAGGGGCACGTGTGAACGCGGGGAACATGTGAACATGGTATGTTTTACTAGCATAATGTCAAGTAAAAAATCTTGAAAATTCTCAAGTAATGACAGTATCAATCCTACTTCTTGGTCAAACTTTTGGAGCAGTGAGCCTGTTTATGTTTCTGCGGTGACAACTCCTTTGTTTTAGCTGGTGTTGTATGAAATTTTATTGCTGTCTTCTTCAAGTAAAAACATATTTTAAACAAACTAATAAGCTAAACTTAATTATTGGAAATCATTATACGAACATTCAAAAAAATTTATGACATTGTTTAAATTTTTAAATTAAATTAAGGATTCTCTCTTTTTAAAAATTAGTTCTAATGTAGGTGATGGGGCACTTGTAAACACAATATGTAGGGGCACATGTGAATAGTTTCCATATCCTCTCCGTAATATAAATATTAGTGAAATGTATGGATTGCAATAGTGAACGAAAAATTCAGTACCGGCATTCGGTATTTTTAAAACGTGATACCGGAATACCGGTATTAATACCGGTATTTGAAATTTCTCGAAAAAATGCTTGAAAACGTATTGTTTTGCATACACTTTTCATAAGTTTTTACAAAAATTGTATTATTTATGAAAACGTATTGTGAACAAATATAAAATTAAGAAACAAATGTCATAATAAAAATACGATAAGAGTAAAAAACATAATGCTTCTTTTGAATTGTCTCTAAGCCTAGAACTCATTTAGTGCGCAACCTTCCAGTAGTTGAAAATACTCTTTCTGAATTCACGCAGGTCGGTGGTACTGTTAACAATATGCGATACACCTCTTCTAATGCTTTAGAAGTCCTTCATTTTCAAATAATTGGGTCTCTTGCGTGTTATTTTTGGAAAAATTCTTTTGTGTGTGTGTGTGTGTGTTTCTTTTGTATTATTATTGTAAATTTTTTCAGATTTATAGGTAGTTCTAATTTTTTTCCGAGAAAAGTAACTTTTCCAATAATAACACCATTTTCTTTTGAGCAGGAAATTCTTGCTTTTGATTTTAGTATTAGCTCTTCGGTTTGAAATTTACGATAAACTTGACGAAATTTTATCTTGTAAGTTTCTCTTATTCGTTTTCGTGTTCTTTTCAAAATTCTTTGCAATATCTGAAAATATGTTTCAAATGATTGTGCTTATCCTCTAGGCAAATTTTCAAGGCACTATTTTATTTCTAAATATTATTGAGATATGGCAACAAACCAATACCAGTGACTAAAAATACCATTTCTTAAACTAACAAGAAAAAGTTTTTTGCCAAAATTCAATAAAGTTGAGACAAAAACTTTAATTAAATATCATAAAGCATTACTACAAGTGATGGTTGGCATAAAATTTTCATAGGACAAATACATTCGAAATGATCTTTCACAAAACGGAAAGTGAGTGATCATTTAAATAGAAAAAAATAAAAACATGGTGCACAAAAATGCAATTTATCTCACCATCTAGTAATGAAAATATCATTTTGGAATCTTTTTGCTACTTTTGTTTAATGATATTCTATTAGTTCCTGCTTTTGAAGCCAAATTTTTACATCACTAGATTGATTTTGGTTCTGTATCATGGAAAAGGAAATGTACAGTAAATATTTAATAAGGTTAATTGAAAATTCTTTAATTGAAACAATTTATTATTTTCAGCTAATACCGAAAATACCGGTATTTTGCCTCAGTAAATACCGGTATTCCGAAATTACAAAATTGCTCGAAATACCGGTATTAGGTGTACCGGTACACCGGTAGTGCAATCCCTAGTGTAATGTTATTATAAGTGTTAAGAATGGTGTAAAGGTTTATCATTTATATTTTGCTGCAGTCACATTATAAATTTATGGTTAATTATTATTACATTATTATAAATTAATTAATTATTTACTTTATTATTTTTTATGTTTTTAATTCTTTTGTTCCTAAGTAGTTGACCAACATTTTAGAGGTATATTATATTTACAAGAAAAAAAGAATTATTTTAACTAAAACTTGAAGTGTAAAATAATTTTAAATTTCATCATCATACTCTGCTGTGAAGCTTAAACGTACTGTATATAACAAAATTGAACTTTACATAACAAAGTATTCTTGGTATTTCTTAGTCTTATAAGTTTTTTTCGTGTCGATCCTGTGATTAGAATATGCTACGAAACTTTAAAATTTGATAGAGTTACATAATTTGGAAAAAAATGCTTTTTTTACTGACAGTTACTGTACAATTTAAACTGACAAAACTAACTTATGCTTGGTTACAAACCTTTCAGTGTAACTGGTACACAATCAACTTTCAATAACTCGAAGTCCCAAGGAACTGGCTAAAATGATCGAGTTATTGGTTGTTCGAGTAATGGGAAGTTTCCACAACAGTGTCAAGATTTTGGGACCCAAGGGAAACTGCGCGATAAAGTCATATTTGAGTTATAAGCTTCGAGTTATCGAGATCCGACTGTATATGGATACGTTTATTCCTATTAAAGAGTTTTTCGTTGAAGCATGATGCCTCTACTGTATTTTTCAATCGTGTTCATATGTGCCCCAGGCTTGTTCATATTCGCCCCTCTGTAAGAGCACATGTGAACAATTGAATATATATTTTTAAAATTTCATAAAGTAACGAAATACTTTTTAAAAAAATCTGAAAAAATTGCAGCGCACAAAGAAAAGTGCCCCCTTTTCCCCTGCATATTTCAATTTGCATAGTTTTTTTGGTACTTTTAATTGCGTACCATTAAATATTTTGTAAACACCACATACCAGTTAAAATATTAAAGAAATATTTCATACATAATTGAGATGTTCGAGGAAAAATATATTGTTTCATTTGAATTACTATTACTTTTGTTTCTCAGTGTGTCTTATATTTATGAAAAAGAGGAAAACATTGGAGGGGGGGGGGGGAGGGCATATCTGTGATAGCCTGAACCTAGAAAAAATCCTGGCACTTGAGGCAGACAAACTTTTAGCCTTAATTTGGACTTAATTGGACAGCACGTAGGAAGGTAAGGACAATATCATTAAGTTTAGAGAGAAAAAAAACACAATTTTATGAACAATAAATGAAGAAGTTTTGAATGAAACCTTATTTGTTCCGCATTCAGTAAAGTCAGGTTCCGTGTTGTACGTGTAAACTCCATCTACGACACATCCATAGGAGCAAGGACTGTACTGTAAAAGGAAAAAAATGTTATTACTGGAGGAAAACTAGAGTAGGGGAAACTAAGGAAGTTTTACCCACAGCGGGACTTGACCTATGATGATTTTTTCCATGAAAAAGAATATTTAGAGATAATTTTAGTTATATTATTGGTTGACCAGTCACACAACAGTAGAGGAGGGTGGCCCAAAGCAGGTAGGTCGCCCAAAGCGGGTAGGCCTTCGTATGCTCCCCCTCCCCTGAATGTGTAAGCAGCGATGCATAAGTATGTCGTGTTTACATGAACACCCCCGAATTTTTTATCAGTCCCAGCGAAGCAGCGGTGAAGCGGCATGGCACGACCAGGCTTAAAATAAAAAAAATGCTGCATTTCTATTAAAAAAAAAGAAGTTTTATAATTTGTGATTAGACGAAGACCAGCTTTTTTTTTTTTTTTTGTCAATAATATTACGTTATTCTGGCACCATCCACAGGGCAGTCATTTTGTTTGTTTCTTTTTTAAATTTAAGGTAATTGTTGAAATAAAATACGTTGAAATAAAAAACGTGCCTTTAGGCAAAGCGGGTATAGGATTAAATCATACATTTATTTATAATTTTTTGACCTGTGTGTTGACTTAGGTTTTCTAATTCAATAGGGTAAGTATAACTTTAAAAAGTTACTTTTAGAATGGAAATTAATTAGTCCATTGATTTAATCAGTTATTTCTTTATGTTTTATAAACAAATGTGCAAACTTTAAATTGGATAAGTAAAACTGTTTTACATTTTTTTATATAACGGCAGGTAGCTAGTCAACTATTTTAATCATTTATAGCTTCATATTTGATTGGCAAATGTACCAAACCACAATTACTTAAGCTTACCCGCTTTGGGCTCCCTGGTAGGGAAAAGCGGGTTTTCAAATGTTTGTAAAAATTAATAATAAATAAATATTAGGTTTGAAATAATACAAAAATTAATTTTTATTTTGAAGTTCAAGAACCCTGCTAGGAAATAAAACCAAAATTGTTGCGATAAAAATCCAAAAACTGCAATTTTCGAGCGTTCTTCGAAAACCTACTCGCTTTGGGCCACCCTCCTCTACTTTGCAGGGACTAAAATTTAAGGTAAACAAAAGAAAGCTAACAAGGTAGCTTTGACCCTTCCTAAGAAGGGGAAACTTGACTCAAAGGCTAACTTGAAATTTTTGTTTAATTTGATGTTTTTTCAATGTATTTTTATTTTTGAATAGATAAAATAGTCATTTAAGCCTAATGATTTTATTTTATTCAAGCAATGACTCTAATATTGTGAATATGAGGGCCTGATTTTTAAAAAAATGAATAACTATAATGTATACCATTTTGTTCTAAAGAATTGTTTTTATTTGACAAATAACTAAAATACTAATAATCTTTGAGCCCAATGAGTTGTTACTTAGTTAAATAACTGAAATATTGCTTAGATCTGATCTGATGAAGTTTTGAATTCGACTTCTGCTCTCCTGCTAATATGGAGTAAGATTAATAAGAATAAAAAAAGTATATGTAACACTTTACATAAATAGTGAACCTTTTATATCCGCTTCACGTATCACTTAATAAAACAAAAAAACACCATCAAACCTGCGTTTTTGATTTCAGTATGTATGATTCTTCTTACATTCATGAGGAGGTCATGTCTCCCTAAGTGTTGGGTCAAGTCTCCCTAGCTCTAGGGACACTTGGCCCATTTGCAGGCTTGAAGAATATAGTTTTTTTGCACAATTTCTGCTTATAATTATGATATTATTTTTAGCCATAATAATGTGCAGAAGGGCAAACTATTTCTATATATTTTTATTTTTTATTTCGTTCTAAGTATTCTACAAAAAAAAGGGGGGGGGGAATGAAAAACTAAAAATTGGGTCAAGTCTCCCTAGTTTCCACTATCAAGAAAAAATCCATGTTTTCAAATTCTTTTTAGATTTCTCATAAGAACTTGAGACATAACATCCAGTGTTTGTACACAAGCAGTTGTATAATTCCGTAAAACGTCCAGCACTCTGGTAATCTTTAAATTATCTGAAGTATTTCACCATATTTCTTACTTACCACAATAGTACTTTTATACCGTTAACCATACAAAATGTTCTTCAAGAAGAATATCGGTAATGATTTGTATTTTGTTTCTTGATGGTGTTTCTATAGTACTTCTAGAGGCTTTAAAGAACATCCGATTTTCTTAAGATTGAAATGGCTAAAATTTTCAGGACAGAGAGGGTTTTCCTCTTTTTGATTAGATGGACTGAACATGTTGTAAAAATACTTACTTGCACAAACATATCCAGTGTGCATGTTCCTGTGCAACCAGCCAAACATCTGTTTTCACACTCAGCACCAGGTACGCTGATAAAGGCCCCATCTGTGCAAAACCAAATTACACTTGAATGAAGAAGTTTTTATCTTACCCAAGCTCATTAAACATTTCTTTTTATTATACAAGATCTGAAGGTTTTGTTTAACAAGGTTTGTTAAAACAAAGGAGCAATGTTGATTGCAGTTGTAATTACAAAAGTATAAAATAAACCATCGTAAATATTTGATTGATCAAATTTTCAGCCAGATGCATTTTCCCAACCGAGGAAACTTAGCCAACTTTTGAAAAAAAGAGCACCTTTTGTCTAGTTCAGGGGACGACAAGTAATTTTAGTCGGGGTCCAGGTACTTTTGAAACTTTTCACTGAGGTCCAGCATACTCCTTAGATTTTTTTTTTTTCAAAATTTTCATTACCACTTTAAAATAATATGAAATACTGAAAATGTGGGTATATTTATAGCCAAAATTCAAAAAAGTAAAATCTCTTTAAAAAGTTACAATCTTTCTGCAAATTCCTTCTTTTGACTGACAAAAAACGATTTGCAGTGTCTGTTTCAGAACAAAAATACAATTGGGAAATTTACATGTTCTTGACTTGCGATGTCTTTTTCAGTGATATCCAACTTGTGACTAAAAATATACGTTTTTTTTTTTAAAAAATCAGGGTGATGCACAAAGGTACTTTTATTTACAGAAATATTAAAAACTAATTTATTTGGTTGATTTATACTGAAGCTTGAGTTTGATTGCATTAATTACTCGAAAACTACAAGCAACCATCAATTGCACAATAGGATGAGACGAAAAAAACAAAGTTTTTCTTTTGAGCCGCTAAGATTCAAACACCAAAAATAAATAAATAAATAAATAAATAAAAATAAAATCGTATAATATCTTCAAACCGTGCAACTTGACTGAAAATTCGAAATAAATAGAGAATTTTGCCGTTTCGTCGTCGCTTGCTTTCAAATTTTGCTTCAGCATTTTATTTGATGCTATAAAACAGAAACGGTGAGATTGGAAAGGACTGGGAAAAATATATATTAAAATCGGATAACATTTCCCAAATCCGCAACGAGCCTAAAATTTCGAAAAATATAGATTTTCATCGTTCCTTTGTCATTTTTTAAAAAACATTTGCTTCAATGGCTTTTCACTGCCATACAACAAAAAAAGTTGTAGCGAACACTATAATTATAGAAAAGTAGTTGATTTCTCTGCTTACAGATCACTTTTGATTCTAGAAATCCATAAAAATTATCGAAAAATACAATTTTTTCATTTTTTTTTGCAAATTTAAAACATTTTTGTCAATCATTAACCATCTACAGTGATGCTCACTTGAATATAATTTTTGAGGAAAAACTATTTAATAAACAGTTGAGGCAGTGAGAAGCAAAGACGTTGGTGCAAGGAATAGTACTAGCAGTTCTGGTAGGTTCTGCTATACAGATATTTGGAAAACATTTCAATGAAAGTCTACCTAGGATCTGTACTTCAATTACGTTTTTCTCGAAACTTAAAATAGTCCACTGACATCTCTTTGCTTCTCACTGTCACAATTGTTGAGAGAGAGAGAGAAAGAGAGAGAGAGAGAAAGAGGAGAGAGAGAGAGAGAAAGAGAGGGAGAGAAAGAGAGAGAGAGAGAGAGAGAAAGAGAGAGAGAGAGAAAGAGAGGGAGAGAAAGAGAGAGAGAGAGAGAGAAAGAGAGAGAGAGAGAAAGAGAGAGAGAAAGAGAGAGAGAGAGATTCACAAATTCTTTAACCCACATTTTAACAATATAATTTAATGCATGAAGCCATGATGCATTAAAAAAAGTCCGCTGTTATTTTCAAAATTCACAAAGCTTTTCTGAAAAAAACTCTTGTTTACAAAAATAAAAAATTTTACGTGATTTTCAAATACTCTCTCAATATTTTCTGTTAATTTAACTCCATGAATAGTATTTTTTATGCAATAATTGTTTTTTACAACGCTTTTCGCGTATTACACGCGAAAAAGAAAAGAAAGAAAAAAAAATCTCAGCAAAACTTTGGAATTAAAAATGATTCACACATACACAATAAATAAATAAATAAATAAATAAAATAAAAGTCGAAACTGTTTATTGAAAAAAAAAAATCTAGCTAGTTGAGCGATATGAAGATTTTATTCGAGTTCAATAATTATGTTTGCTAATTTAGTAATCACTCATTACAAAGTTTTGATCCCGTAGTGACACGAAACTCCCGCCCCCCTATTACATAGGCTAAATCTGAGTTATTCACTCTGTTTTTTAAAGAGGAAGTTAGTCTCTAGAACAAGGTCTCGAATCAAAACATGGCGAGACCCTGGGCCTCCCCTTGGTTCATGTGAGCCCTGCCCCTGCCCTTCCTCTTCTTTCTACACACCAAAACATCATCATCACTATGCACTATTATGATATTTAAAGCAGTTTTTATGTTTCAGCGTAGATTATTGCAAGATGCCTATCGATCTGGTAGTTCAAAATTCCACCAGTACGACACTAAAAAAAATTCCAGTATCATAAAAAAAAACTTTTCGTTGTAATTTCTTTTAAAAATTGAAAAAGAAAGTAACCCGTACCCGTTGTTTAGTTGTATATTTTATTAACCTACTTATTTTTCTTTTTATGCTTATTCATGAACTATCGTTTAAAGGTTCAAAAAAAATAATACGATTAATATTTCTGAAAAGCGGGGGAAAAAAATAAATAAATAAATAAAATAAACGCCGGGCGCTCTAGGACTTGGGCACAATTAGCCCATACGTCAGGACCTACACAGGACTACTGTTGTACTAAAATCATTGCGGATCTTTAAAAACGTTAAACACATGTGTGATAAAACTATCGAAAAATGTTTTTAAAAAAAGGTAAATTATAAGGTAACCTGTAAAAGGAAATTAATTACTTTTCTTATGAAGTACTTATGTCGACATTTTTTATCCTAGAGCATTATAAAAATGATTAAAGCAAAAATTTAAAAAATCGCAAAAAAAAAAAAAAAAAAAAAAAAAGATGAAATTCTATTTTTTTTTTTTTTTTGTTTTTTTTTTTAATTTGAATTTTTGGGTTTGTTGCCAAATTGAAAGATATTATCCAATTTCTATAACTTACTTTTCTTTTTTTTTTTTTGCTTTTTAATTCATTTCCAATTGCAACTTTTCTGTTTCGCAGTATTTAAAAACCGTTAAAATATTTTTTTTTAATCCAAACGAAACGACGAAATTTTTCTCTATTTTCGAATTTTCAGGCTTGTTGCGCAATTTGAAAATATTATCCGATTTCGATTAAAAAAAAAAATCTCGTATGTTTATAAAGTTTTTGCCAAACGCAACGTTTCCGAGCCACAGCTACTGAAAAGTAACAAATGTGGAGGGGTTTTTTTTTTGCTCCACCCAATTGCAGAACCAGAACAGTAAAACATGGAAGGAAAAACTGCGCTACAATCCGATTGCTACGTTTTGTCCAAGCGATGTAGAAACAAATAACAATCACAAAATGAAAGGCAACACTTGCATCAACCTCAATCAACCGAAAGAAGTAAGCAATCTTTAATAGCTCCAAAAAAAAAAAAAAAAAAAAAAAAGCAGAACCAATGAAATATTGAAAATCTATTTTGCCTGTTTTACTCGGCAATGTCAAATCAAGAAGTAATTTTGATTTCGTAAACGTTTCCAGCGAATTTGAGCATAGATTTTTCTTACTGAATAAAAAACGTTTTTAATGCAACGTTTGACTCTTGATGCATAACAAAACGTACCAAATTCTAACCAAATAAAATACCGGTTGATATAAAATTTGCAAATACACTATGATTTTATAAAACAAAGAGAATGTTCTAACCTGACAAAGTGAATAAGAAGACGACACAAATCACCGTTACTATGATATGCCCCATTCTGAAAACCGCCAAAGAGCTATCAACAGAAAGCTCTGGAATTAAAACTTCTGTTTTAGGAATTATACCATTTTATAACGACCTTCTCTTTCCAGGTGCTGAAGGGTATTCTGTCGCAACTCCCCAGCTATGCAAATGGTGGTATTGAGCCTTATGGCCCGACTACCAGAGTTACTCAACATCGCGTTAAAGAGGAATTTGTGCGTCCTTTTACTGCACGATTCTAAGACCTCTTCACAAATTATGAGAAAAATATATAACATGGCAAATTGTAGTGCAACATGTGGGTTGTAAACTTTGAACTAGGAAGCGTTACGAAAAGTTATATCATTGAAGTTTTGCGTTCATGTAATCATGGTGTAGGTAAAACCGTATTTTCTACTTTTCTCCAGAAAGTTGAAAAAAAAAAAAAGTTTTTTTTTTTAAATTTTTTATTTTTAGTTCAATGTGATGATCTTAGAAATGCAGATAAGCAAGTTTTATCAATGTTGATTAAATTTGTTTGATAAAAGAACTGAGAAAGTTCACGCTCGAGTTAGCAAGGAGTACAAGGGGCTATTTAAAACTGAGTTGGGCACAGTAGGCCTTGGCCCTCACGGACTGTCGTGCCATAGGGTTTAGTTTCATAAGGGGATATTTACTTTTATGCATTGCATTAAATGCTAAATAGGAACTTATTTATTAAAATAAAACACGATAACTGACACAATTACCGGAATTTTTCTGAATGCAGTTACAGTTTCTTGAATTTTTCTCAAACGAAAAAAAAAAGAAAAAAAGAAGGAAAGAAAGCCGATGTCCTAGAAAACAAGTGATTTGAACTGATCAGTGATGTCTTGAAGCTTGAGCTAATGTTTTATACCTTTGAACATATTCTTGAATGAATCAATCACTTAGATGTAGTACAACCTCGCTTCTCCGTCAAAGTTTAATTTCAGGTAATCGTTGTATCGGCATCGCAAGGAAAACAAACTTCAAGTGAGGTATTAAATCATTTTATCAAACAGAAAGCTATACTTTTCATTATCAGAGTTCAATGGGACCGTATGTTACTTGAACCACATCTTAATGGTACTCAAGTTCATCTCATGTCCATTTTTACTGTGACAATACAACGATTACTTACTGAGCAATCACGAATTGCTTAATGTTTCCGCTTGATTTTATTTTTCTCGCTTATAATGCAGGCGTCCCATTGCCTCGGAATCGAACATCCCCCAGCATTCATTTGAATTTTGACGTCTTGAATTCAAATTATGGTTGCGATGAAACCCATAGGTAGAAACAAGAAACTCTACCACTTGGGTCCTATCGCAATTCGTAATTGCGAAAAACATAATTTAAAAATTCAAGATCTCAAAATTAAAACTAATTTTAAGAACATTTTTATCTTTTTCATTTTACCATTTTTATTTTCATTTTTTTTAATGATGTCATGAAACATTCTTTAACCTATGGTATTGCGGCGCAAACCACGTATTCGTACGACACTTTGTTTCTTCTCTATGAATTGGACAAGGACTTTTCGGACACCTGCATATTTAAGAATTTGTGGTCAAAAAAGTTTTTAGTTTCACAAAATAGATCAAAGTAAAAAAGAGGGGGTGGGGGAAGATTTTAACATTGTGTGTACTACATTAACGTTCCGGTGCTCAACACCATTGCACAAGTATCTTCCAATTCGTTTCCTGCGTGCATTCTTCGGTTAAAACGCAAGTAACGAACGATAACTCGATAGCGCTAGGGAAATCACTTAGATATCTATCGCACGCAACAACTTCAAACATCGGAAGCAATTCCAGACATCTTTCTGGTGGATCTAAGTTCCTGTTGTTTGAGCCACAAAGGATGCTGCAATGCTGCTGGAGGTATCATAAAAATTTAATAGCAGCAGGTGGACTTTTGAATTTGTTGTAAAAGCATAGTTATATATCTAAGTCTAGCAAAAGGTGGCGAGTTGAACATCGCGCCATTAATCACTTGTTGAATCGGGATGGAATCCTTTTGCCTCTCACTTTTATTGTTGATGTTTATAGTTGAAGCTTGGGGTAAGTCATTCTAATACACTGACACAATTTTCGTTTGTGGGTAATTAATGTAATTTTCTAATTGGTTTTTCTAGGTCAGACGGATTTGTGTTTGGAAAAATGTGAAGGAAGTTTTACCAGACCGAATTGTACTCAGAAAAGCTATATACAGGTGATGTAGAATGTTGTATTTCTTGGGTATATGAAATTAAAAGCTCACGAGTCCGGTAGCAGAATTTTTTTCTGCAGTCTGCGAAGCGAACTAAAAAAACTTGAAAGTAGTCTGCAAAGTAAATCAGCATTATATTTACTGTGGCACTTACTTTACATCAAGGAATGCCTGAATATAAATACTAAATTTAAAAACTACAAGTGGAAAGAAGGCTAAAAAGCTTTAAAATAAAATGGGAAACCGAGGAGCAAGTAGTGGCTACCAAACGAAGCCTTGGACTTCTCAGCCAATGAGGACCCCTTCACATATTTAGGTTCATTTTTGCACTTGCGTTTTCTTTCTGCTTTATTCTGACACTATGTTTTTTTTTTTTTTTTTTGGATTTAAAGCATCGGCGAAGAATGTGAAGAAAAAATCGTTCTAATTCAGAAATAGTCTGCAGACTTCCTCAAGAGCGTCGCGCTATTTCTGCTACCGGGCTCATGAGTCACGTGTGTACCTGACAGTAAATTGTTTATTTAATTATAAACATAAAATATCTTATTAAATTAGTCAGGGTTTAACATCCCTTCCAAAGGCAATTCTAAAACATCTTTTTCATTTTCATCTTAAAACACTGCTTTATCTTGTGGATACTCAGTGCTTAAAATTCAAAATGGAAGTTGAAATCATTGCACACATTTGCTATTATCAATGTTTTTTGTGATTGACACTTTCACTCCAAAAATCTCAACGTAATTTTGTATTCCGCCCATGCACATCATACTACTTAAACCATCCTCCAATCGGAAATGAGTAAATACCTTTTGCGCAGTCAACTAACTGTAGGAAAAGCAACTTTAGAAATTCAAATTAGCACCAGATTGCAGTCACAGGTTTCGGGGTTCCTTGAAACTAGGGCTGCAGAGACACTGTCGGAATCGGAGTCGAAGAGTCGGAGTCATACTGATTTTGGGGCGAAAGAGTCGAAGTTACAGGTCGAAGATTTTAAATTTCAAAAGTTGAAGTTGAAGACGAAGTCGAACTCGGTCATTTTTCATCTAAGTTCGCAACTCTGCCAGTGCTTGAGGAATTGAACTGATTTTGAGACAAAGGAGTCGGAGTCGAAGTCGAAGGCTCTAAAAATCCCTGTGTCGGAGTTCGAGCAGGAGTCAATAATTTTTCCTGCGTTTCCGCAGCTCTGCTAGAAACTCCGCAACGTATGTCTGCAATCTGTGTAGTCGGATGGTTTCACATCTAAAAGCTCACTTTTCTGCGTTGAAAAAGAGATTTCCTGAAATCCCGAAACACGTGTCTGCAAAATGGTCGATAGTTTGAGCATTTTTAATGTTGTTTTTTTTTCTACTGTTGCATCCAAATTGCTTTTCGCTGTTTTACTTCACTTTTAGAAATTAAATATAGAACTAAAATTCGGTACTTTTGATTTATGTGAGAAACATGCGGGAAATAGTAAAAGCAGCTGACTACATCGCGTGATTTTCCATAATAATGTCCTTAATTGCAAAGTATAATTGTTATATAATGATGATCGCGTGCTCAAAGTGAAGAGATACACTTACTTCTATTTTATGCTTAATTTAATTGCTCCAATTAAATACTTGTTGTCCTCTAAACCTGGCGCTTTGCTAGATTACATAGACAGAAAAGAAATATGAGCTTGCTAAACTGTCTGATTTTCTTAGGTAAAACCTTTGGCGTATTCGCTCATTCGACAAATCTTCCCTAATATTATCAACTAGTGGTACCCACACGGCTTTGCCCGTAGTTGAAAATTAAAAGGTCATTTGGTTCACCTGTATATTTACAAATAATGGATGACGAATTTCTCGCCAATTTGCTATGTTCATTTGCTCGCCAATGTTACGGTTTCACGTTGTGATAATTTAATCTTCCACGTTGTGATACTTTGCTCGGTAAAATGTTCTTAAAATTGAAATAGAAAAAGAACAAAAACGAATTTTCGAAAAATCGCTTCGAGGTGCACACTCCCATGCTACAAACTAACTTTGTGCCAAATTTCATGAAAGTTTGTCCGAACACTCTAGGCGCTATGCGCGTCGCAGAGATCCAGACATCCAGACAGACAGAGATCCAGATATCCAGACAGACTTTCAGCTTTATTATTAGTAAAGAAATAAGATTATTATTTGAGATAACACCTGGATCTGCAATTTTTCTGAGCCGATGCAAATCTTCAAACTACCATCCTTATCCTTTTTTTTTTTCAAGTTTTAATATCGAGTTTCATCGAAAACACACAGAAATAGGGTGAAATTTGATCAACTCTGATCCTACTCCCTCCTACTTATACTTTTTTATACTTCCAGCTGACTGCTTGCTCTTATGCCTGCGTGTGCGATGGCGAATATTCATATGAAGTTGAGGAAAACTTCAAAAGCTGCAGCACGGATAAGGTAAGAAGAGAAATTATAACTCGCAAATGCCGTTTTGATCTAACTATACAATGAATGCTATATTTTAGTCTACACCAGCTACGTCCAGCTGTGTTTGTTTTGTGGCAAAAAACTGCATCATTCTAAAAAAGACCGCAATCGTTTTTTTTTCCTTGAAAAAAAATCAAATCTGCATCTATGAATATCTTGGTAGTCAATTTTTTTTATTTTCCAGAGAAGGGAGAAGAGGGGGGCATTATATATTATCGCCGCCTGGTGACACCCGTGGTAGAAATGCCACTGAATAAAGGTTAATAGTTATTTTACCAAGCGTTAATTATGCGAACAGGAAATTATTCCAGTTTTCTGAGAAAAATGTTTTTTGACAACTTAAAACTGTTATTCATATTTTCATTCATAATTTTACTCCTCTATAACTTATTACCTAAGGGAAAAAAATCTCTTGGCAGTAATTAAATTAAAAAAAAAAACTTTGATTGCAAATTCTATAAATTTGTCATCTGCTCCGGACGTTATTAGACAAACGTACAATACTAGACGTGGCACTGCTCGTGGAGAAGATATGTAGTTGGGGGGTGAATTTTTTTTTTTTTTTTGAGATATAATAGACTATTGATAACATAGGTGAAGTTGGGAAGAACGACAACCGAGTGGGTGAATGATGTTAACATAGTCACCACTTTTTTTTCTTGGACACCACGTGGCGAGTGGCGACCGATCTTTACACCCTACTACTGGTTTGTGGATTTGGAAATGAATTACCCATTCAAATATAAATATTGTTCTATTATTTCTTCTTACCAGGTATGCTACCAGGGCGATTGCTTGTACTCGTTCAGCTGTGAGCCTCAATACGGACCTAACTTTATTGGGCTGGAGGTATTTTTACAAGTCGTCTGTTAATTGTATTAAATTTGGCATTATATTTTGTGAAAAAATGGCACGTAAATACTAACGTTTGCTTTATGTAAACTTATTGAAATATTTGCATTTCAGTTAGTGGCTAAATTCGTTATTCATACTTAACATTATATTTTCGCTCAAACTTTAACTGATTCTAGCATTCATTTAACTTTTAGTTTTTTATTATCTTCTCTTTGAACAAAAAAAAAAAAAAAAAAATCTGCTATTTCGTCATAGTTTTTAGTATTTTCTAGTCTTAGAATTTGATTTATGCATAGTATTTATGAAAATGTTTTTAAAAAAAAGAAAGAAAAACAAATTGCTTTAAACCAATAATAAAAAATGAACAGCTTTTTATTAAATTGAAATCTTTGTGTTATAATGGAGGTCTTAATTCAATGGATATGATTAGTTTATATCTGCTTGCCGTTTTGCTGATGTTCAATCAAGTATAAAAATATGAATGCGGCTTCTCTAATAACTACTTAAGTATAATAATGCAGCAATTCCCAACCAGGCTTCCTTGAACCCAGTGGTTCCAAGAAAAATCAGGAACCGTGTGTGTATTACTCTCTTAAGTTTAGAAATTAAGAAAAACATCTACTGGAAACTGTAATTGGTGACAACGGTGTGATGGCTTATTCTTAATTTCATATGCTCTTTATATAAACTATTGGGACGTTTCGGCAGTTATTCATGCATTTTAATGAGTTTCTTGAAGCAGTTTTTGTTGAGTCAAAATTATAGAAAGGCATAGACTCCAATGATTTTCTGAGCTTTGTTATCAGATTGCTACCTTTAAACGCCATTATTTAAAATTAAAAAAATCTTTTTTATTTCTAATAATCTCACATAAGTATATTGACTCTGAAAATGATTTAAAAAAAATTATTACTCATACGTTAACGCTCCCTTTAACCGGCAAAGGGTTTTGTAAGAGTGGAAAGGGGTTGGAAAATGCTGGATAATGCATATCCATTATGCATGTACAGATTATTTTGTGGTTAGAGTTTCTGGCATTAAATAAAAATCAAGTTGCCTCATTTAGTTACTAAGAATTCAATTTTAAACCGCTCTATTTACTCAAACTTATTTTAATAATCTAAATTACAGAGCGGTATAGCACATTTAAAGTTTGTTGCTTCAGCTAAATGCTTATGAATCCGCTTTAGAATCCTGCCAATCCATGCGTCTTGCTGTGTGTGGCGATGGACGCTCCATGTGTACAATTCGAAGAAGACAGACCAACTGGAACAAGCTGTTATACTTATGATAGCAGATTAGGGGTGAGTGCGACCATACAGTTAATTTACTCAAAAATTATCCTTGATTTCTTTGTTATCTGCAATTTTATGAAGGTTAACAAGAGTGTTTGCAAAACTAGACAACCTAAGTACTTGTTCAAAAACATTTACAGCGCAAATAAAAAGTCACTACAAAAGTCCAAGTAACAATATACTACTGTATCCTCTCTCGCGAGCATCATCTTTTTCAATAGCCACTAAATCATATTAAGTTATTTGTAACATAAATAAACACCAGAAACCAACCCGAAATTTGAAAAAAAAAAAGTTTCAATCAACCTTTGTTTTCTGATGAACACACAAGTAGGTGCGTTTGTACGAGGTAAGATCAAAAAGTACCAGTAATGGTCGCGCACAGTTACGAACCTTTTTGAGGGAAGGGACATTTTATCTTGGGAGGTTGGTATCAGTTAGACAAGAGATGGGGCATTTCAGTAAGCAGTTGGAGGGCATCACGCGTGCGGTCCATGGTAATCTGAATGTCGTTTTTTCCTATCGCCGTATTGTGAACTGTCGTTAGAGCATGTTGATCCCCCTCCCCCCCCCCCACACACATAGTTTTGAAAAAAATATAACTGTTTATATGTTTTGCTGCTTTTCCCAAAACATGCATTTGGTATATATCCTCCCCCCCCCCTCGGAAAAAATCTGGAATGATGACCTTGGAGGAGGGGGGGGGGGACTTTTCAAATTTAAACCTTTTCACTGTGTATGAGGAGAGTTTCGTGTGTAATAATCCACTTTTTTGTGAGGAGTTTATGGAAAACTGATGTGGCGAGTATGTGACGAAACGGCGATTTATGGTCTAAAAACTTAGATTCTATCTCCAAAGAAAAACTAGTATGTTGTGGCCATCACGAAACTTTCTTCTATATTTTTCTTTTTTTTTCTGATCCCTCCCCATGCTTGACGAGGAAGCAGTATTCCCAACAAAAACAAAATTACATATGCAAAAACTTGACGACCATCCCAATGTATGAATTATTTCAAAAGCAAAGCAAAGAGCGAAGATTGAAAGTTATTTTAAAAGCCTTGCTTGAATTAATTACAAATATCTTATTTGTTAACAAACATAAGATGGCAGCAGTTAAAAATTTTAAATCATTGAGATAATATTTCCGATCATTTCCATACAATTACTAGTATGTTGTGGCCATCACGAAACTTTCTTCTATATTTTTTTTTTTTTTTTTTTTCTGATCCCTCCCCATGCTTGACGAGGAAGCAATATTCCCAACAAAAACAAAATGACACATGCAAAAACTTGACGACTATCCCAATGTCTGAATTATTGCAAAAGCAAAGCAAAGAGCGAAAATTGAAAGTTATTTTAAAAGCCTTGCTTGAATGAATTACAAATATTTTATTTGTTAACAAACATAAGATGGCAACAGTTAAAAATTTTAAATCATTGGGATAACATTTCCTATCATTTCCATACAATTAAAATCACGAGAAATACGCAGACGACAATCTATTACGATTTATCTTTCTTATTGTTGCATTAATAAAAATATTTTTATTCGCAAAAAAAAAAAAAAATCAACACCTCTTGGAGCGATCGGCGTCAAAATTGAACCAAAGCCTGTTTACATATGGGTTCACATATATTCCAAATTTCAACCAGAACGTAGCATTACTTCTTGAGATAGGGCACTCAAAATGGAAAAAAAGAACGGGTGATTGCGCTACCCCCTTTTTAGCTGTTGACACAAAAATAAAATCAGTTCTTATACCCACTAAGGGCTACTTGCCGATAAATTTTTCTTTCATTCCGTTCATTATTTCTTGAGATACAGCAGTCACTATTGACGACAAAAAACGTTCTATAGCTCAACCCCCGTTTGAGTTATTGACACCAAAATTGAATCAGCACCTGTTCCTGTTAATACCAACATATGGACCAAATTTTGTTTGATTCCGCCAGTTACTTCCTGAGGAATAGCAAGCACGCGTAACTCGAAAAACGTCCCATTGCTCCACCCCCCTTGGAGGAATTCGCGCCAAAAACTAATGGGCACAAGTTCACATAGGGGCACATATGTGTACCAAATTTCGTTCGATTTCATGCGGTAGTTTTTGTTGTAGAGCGGCCACAAAAAACTGGTCACACACAGACGTGACACACATACATACACACACACACACACACACACACACACATACATACACACACACAGACAGACAGACATTTTCCAAAAATAGTCGAAATGGACTCAGCACACCTCAAAACGTTCGAATCCGTCAAAATTCGAAATTCGAAAATTTGCACGAATCCAATACTTTCTTCTATATATTAGATATAGAAGAAAGTAATAAAATCACGAGAAATACGCAGACGACAATCTATTATGTTTTATCTTTCTTATTGTTGCATTAATTAAAATATTTTTTATTCGCAAAAAAAAAAAAAAAAAAAAAAAAAATCAACACCTCTTGGAGCGATCGGCGTCAAAATTGAACCAAAGCCTGTTTACATATGGATTCACATATATTCCAAATTTCAACCACAACGTAGCATTACTTCTTGAGATAGAGCACTCAAAATGGAAAAAAAGAACGGGTGATTGCGCTACCCCCTTTTTAGCTGTTGACACAAAAATAAAATCAGTTCTTATACCCACTAAGGGCTACTTGCCGATAAATTTTTCTTTCATTCCGTTCATTATTTCTTGAGATACAGCAGTCACAATTGACGACAAAAAACGTTCTATAGCTCAACCCCCGTTTGAGTTATTGACACCAAAATTGAATCAGCACCTGTTCCTGTTAATACCAACATATGGACTAAATTTTGTTTGATTCCGCCAGTTACTTCCTGAGGAATAGCAAGCACGCGTAACTCAAAAAACGTCCCATTGCTCCACCCCCCTTGGAGGAATTCGCGCCAAAAACTAATGGGCACAAGTTCACATAGGGGCACATATGTGTACTAAATTTCGTTTGATTTTATGCGGTAGTTTTTGTTGTAGAGCGGCCACAAAAAACTGGTCACACACATACACACACACACACACATACACACACACACATACACACATACACACACACACACACAGACAGACATTTTCCAAAAATGGTCGAAATGGACTCAGCACACCTCAAAACGTTCGAATCCGTCAAAATTCGAAATTCGAAAATTTGCACGAATCCAATACTTTCTTCTATATATTAGATATAGAAGAAAGTAATAAGTTACTAGCAGTTTTACTCAATTCAAAAAATCTCATTTCCAATCAAATTATTGATGTTTTATTTGGCGTTGCCATAGTCACGTCTTTTCGATTCGTTTCTTTCTTCTTTCTTATTCACAAATTTTAAGGGTTTCGATTTTAACGGAAAATCTTAGGTCCAACTCAATTCAAGCCCCGAGCTAAAGGGCAAAATATATTACTAGAGACCACGAATATGAAAGCGACTTCTCAAACGTACACAACTGCAGTTTTGCAATGCTCAGGAGCCTCTTAGCCCATATCGCTCTGCAAGCTGGTAAAAATTATTTTGAAACCCGGGGAAGGGGTGCTTTTTGCTCCAAAGGGAGCTCATAATGCGTTTTAACCTGTTTCTTTCTAATTGGCGATTTATGTTTTGTGAATCAAATGAGATTGCAAAGGTTTGGGGGTTGGTGAGTGTTAACGAGCAGGTGGCAAAGCCCCCTAGTATTTCAAAATTTAGATAAATTTCTTAAGTTATTTTTAATTTGCCTTTTATTGTTTTTAATGAAATTTCATTTAAACTCTTGCATTAAAAATAAAACTTTTGCTTATAATTTTTACTCCGATAATCATTTTTCAATTGACCTTTACTTCTTTGGGTAAGTAGGATAAACGTTAATAGAAAGTGTAAATTTAAGAATGATGTACATTACAAGAACAAATGTTCACCATGCAAAAGCAATTTGTAAATGACAACTATTGAACTTCGATCTATTGAACTTCGATTTTTTTTAATCAATCATATGAGTATCTTTATAGAAGCTATCACCAATAAGAAAAATATTTTATTTTGTATAGGTATGTAAAGGAAATATATTTTTCTCGAAAATACTGTATCGTAGAAAAATATGCAGGTTTCAAAAATGTTCTAGGTAGTATAAGGTTATGAGTACCACATTAAATTTTTCTCCCTTCGATCAGTTTCACAAAAATTTATTAGTTTTATTATTTTTGTATTTTAAATTTTCGCTAATAAATAAATGGTAACGCTAATTAATCTATTTTTCTTTTCACAGCAATGCTTCGGAGGGCGATGTGCTGTAGGTAAGGTACATTTCATTAGAAATATTAAATTACATTTCTATCTTTTTCTGCTGCACTTATGTGCAAAACAGTTTTTAATAGCACCGTCTGGTGAATTATATACACTGATGAGAAAACTTAAATGTGCAAATAAAAAGGGAAGAAATGTGTATTTAATCGTATTACAGATAATTTGGCAAGAAAAAATGTAGGTGAGGTTTGTGATTCTTTTAAATGACCTGAAAAACATGGAAAGACGATTTAGTGCATCAATTTGGTTATATGGAAACATTAAAAAAATTCTTTGGAAATAATTCGTGGTTTTTATGTATGTGGTTCTCTCTCGAACGAGTAAGTCTGTTACCCACATGTTTTCCACGGATGCAATACTATTAATTCATGTGAATTTGGGAAACCCTGTTCTACAATACATTTGAATCTCGTTAACTCGAAGCTTATAACTCAAATATTCGTTTATCTTCAAGTTTTCATCGTGTCCCAAACTCTTGAGACTGTTGTGGAAACTTCCCATAGCTCGAACTACCAATAACTCAAACGTTTTAGCCGGTTTTTCGGGACTTCGAGTTATCGAGAGTTGACTGTGATTGTTATTTCAAGTCATGGATTCTTAAGAAAGGCGGTGGTAACGCCGCAGTACTTCGCCCGGATATGTCTCTGAATATGCTCGATTGGATTGAGATGAAGAGAAAGAGCGAGACACAAGAACCTAAACCTAGATGTCTCGAGGACGCTCGGAATAAATATTCTAGATGTCAAAATGAAATAATCTAGTCACCATTTGCAATAAATCTGATATGTGTGAGGCTGTAAAAAGCAAGTAAATAGAAATAAAACAAGCCCAAGAAATAGGCCCTACGCTGTCTATTTGATGTCTACTTTAAGTGTTCAGCAGTTCATCTTCGGCATCCTTGGTATTTGTTGGTCAACGGGAAACACCCTCGTCCTATGCGCATAGATGTCCACCTGGTAAAACAGCTAATTTGAACCCTTTGTCGTAAATCTCTCCGTCTTTTTGCCAAAACAAAATGTTCTAGAAGTAGGGAAACATTGCTCTGTCTTCTGAAATGTTATCCGTAAATATCAGCTATATGAAAGCTCGAGGTATCATGTGAGGGATATGCTTTTAACTGACGTGTAACATTTCCCTTTACTTGACGGTTGAAAACGTGTCATTGGATACTATTTTTATGGCCATCATTTTCGTATTAATAATAATATTTATTTTTACTTTTTTTAGTTTCAACTAAAATTTTTTTATATTAATAACTAATTAAATTACATACATTTAACTCATAAAATTCCTATTTTGCTAGCAGAATTTGGTTATTATTATCAATCGTTTGGTCAACTTTAATATTTGCGAACATATGAAAGATTATTAACTATATATATGTCCTTCCAGTAAGACAGTGTCAGGTCAACAGGAGAGGTAGTTAGCCGGGCTCTTTTCCCGAGAGGTGAATTCTCGGGGGTGTCAAATTCATACCTTTTCTGGTGTATGCGTTTTTTTCGTTGAATCTCGATGTAAAAACTTGAAGGTACATGAGTTAGAGGGTCAGTTTCAAAATTTGCCTTGGCGTGGAAAAATCGAAGGTCCGACACTGCAATGAGACGACTGTTTAGATTATCCTACCCACTCCAGGGCTAACTAATGACTGATTGTTGAAAGGATTATGTAAAAGTTTTACATTATTTATTTCCTTATTGAGATACTGAACGTTCCTTTCAGGTTACGGGTTTGGAATACAACAAGGATCTGCATCTGGAAGAGGAGGCAGTTACGGATATGGATCCGGAGAAGGTGCAGGATCCGGTAGTAGTTTCGTTTCTGCAAGAGGAGCCGGCTCTGCTACAGGTTCAGGATATGGATACGGAAGCGGTTCTGGAAGCGGATTCGGACAAGGAGTCGGGTATGGCGGTGGACAAGGCTCAGGAAGTGGAGTTGGACGAGGCTCAGGAAGTGGAGTTGGACAAGGAACAGGCTATGGCTTTGGACAAGGTTCAGGAGGTGGAGTCGGACAAGGAGCAGGATATGGCTTTAGACAAGGCTCAGGATCTGGAGCCGGACAAGGAGCAGGATCTGGAACCGGACAAAGAGCAGGATATGGAACCGGACAAGGAGCAGGATATGGAACCGGACAAGGAGCAGGATATGGAACCGGACAAGGAGCAGGATATAGATTCGGACAAGGCTCAGGATCTGGAGCCGGACAAGGAGCAGGATATGGCTTCAGACAAGGCTCAGGAAGCGGCTTCGGACAAGGCTCAGGAAGCGGCTTCGGACAAGGCTCAGGAAGCGGCTTCGGACAAGGCTCAGGAAGCGGCTTCGGACAAATCTCAGGAAGCGGCTCCGGACAAGGCTCAGGAAGCGGCTCCGGACAAGGCTCAGGAAGCGGCTCCGGACAAGGCTCAGGAAGCGGCTCCGGACAAGGCTCAGGAAGCGGCTCCGGACAAGGCTCAGGAAGCGGCTCCGGACAAGGCTCAGGAAGCGGCTCCGGACAAGGCTCAGGAAGCGGCTTCGGACAAGGATCTGGAGGAGGTTCGGGATTCGGTTCCGGAGAAGGTCTCGGATCCGGGGGAAATTCGGGAATCGGCCCCAGAAGTGCCAGTGGGGATGGTGACAAAGAGAACAATGGAGGATCCAGCGGTGGTGAAGGAGGAGATGATGGTGGAGAAAACGATGGAGAAGGCAACGGAGGAGCAGGAAGTAGCGACTCAGGAGGGGATGGTGACTCCGCTGTTGGTGGAGGAAGTGGAGGGTTGATGAATTTTTCAGAACAAGATGCCGGAGCTTTTGAAGAAGAACAAGCTGGTTCTGTAGGGGCAGGAGTGTGATCAAACATGGCTAATTTTGTTTCAAAAAGCTGCTGCACAAACAAAACAAAAGTAACCTTCAAAATTACTTGTAACTGTATCTACTTGTTATGTTAAAATTATCCTTCTAAAGTGGTGTGTTGAAAAAAATACTTCAAGACAGCTGGCTTTACAATGAAAAAAAAAGAAAAAGATGCATAATATATAAATGTAAGAAAATTTTACTGATGTTAAAGGGTTGTGCTATATTATTTGACCTATGCTTTATATTGCTAAAATGCTAATATGACTATATAATTGGTATTTAATCTGATAAGTGGTATAAAATGAAACATATTTAGTCGATTTTTTTTTTTGTACTTTATTAAAAGATATGTTGTTGAGAAGAAAATCAAAATTCTGTGTAACTTCGTTTTACTGCATTGAGAGTTGTTATTCTGTATGATGTACTATTAGCGCAACTTTTTACCACTTCATGTGGTGCCAGAAAACTCAAATCTAGGGAAAAAACCATTTGGGCGTACGTCTCTATTAGCTTTCCAATGGAGTGCTGAGAGTTATTCAAATTAGATTATAATAGCAGCTCAACCGCTCACGTTACCACTTTGGAGTTTAAGGAAAAGGAATAACAATTAGTCTTTCGTCTAAATAATTTTTTTTAAACATACCGTCGAATTGGGTGACTTTGTTGCTGCAAGGGTAGGAATGTGCTACATAGATGGTAACATAACTATAGGATGGGGGCCTCCGTGGTTCTGTGGTAGAAGCTTCGTCTTCAAAGCCAGGGGTCGTGGGTTCGATTCAAACCGGTGCCTTAGGTGTTATTTGGATGCCTCAGTTGTCAAATCGATTAACTCCACTTTTTAAAAAAATCATCATTTCTTCTTCAACAGTGCTTAATCAGTGCTTAGTATGTGAATTTATATTAAAGTTTTGGTTCAGTACATTTCTGACAATGTGATGGCAGAAAATGTAACACGAGGTCCTATATACTCCTATGGATAACATCATCTTCTTCATAACTTTTCTTTACTTTTTCTTTTATGGAGTTAATCGATTTGAAAAGTGAGGCATCCATTTCCTTCTCTTGAGTTGTAAATCTTTCCTGTGTGTTTCCGGAGGCAAGGCGCTTGGTCCTCTATGTATGTGAAACTGTTTAGCTTCTAAATAAACAAATAAACAAAATATATGATGCCGTTTTTATAACAAATGGAAGAATTAAAGTGCGCTATTCTCTCGTTTAGCTTCCGTGTAACTAAGTTTAACCTCTTTGTAGGGGCTTTAGTGCATATTATGTAGCACAATTTAGGGGAAATGTGGCACAATCTAGCCCCATGCTGGTACAAACCACAAAGTGACCCCTTTCGACGGCATATATTGATATGGATACACGCATAGGTATTGCATGAGTATTTTTCACAGCACTGTGCAATTTTTTCTGCAACTATTTACTCCTGTAAATAGCGTTTTTCGCTCACTGTTTGTTAACACTAATATTGTGTACTTATCTTCAAAAAATCGAATGGGGTATTACAAACTTTTTACTTGTCTATTTCGAAAGACTAATATTTATTTATTTTTTTTTTGCTCATACTTATCACGTGTTGAAATTCTTAAAGCTCGTGAACTGTTTTACTACACTGTAACAAATTTCGGAAACGTTTCTGGATATATCGGAAACGTTTCCGAAATAGTAGGAATCCTTCATCCAATAGCGAACTCCTCAATATTCAGAAAGCTTTTTGTTATTTCAAGATATCTAGAAGCGGAAGTGATGACGCAACGCTTCGAAACCTATTTCATCCTTCCAACACAGGCGCCAATGAGTCGGAAATAACGAGAACTTCTTTTTTTCTTATCTATGGTTGCTGCAGTCAGCAACTGTTTAGCATTGGATCGCTTGTTATTTCATGTCTAGAGAGTAGTAAAATGTGTCGAAACTAATTTTACGCCTTTGCATTTTGGACTGCCCTTGATTTTTTATACGATGTACGCAGCTATTAAGTTAGTTAATAACCATTTGCTTCTTTACAATTTCCAATGCGACCATAATTAGATATATATTGTGTGTTCAAGCGTGAATAGTTTCAACACCCGTGTTTATACTTAATGAAACGAAACCCTTTGGATTACTTATTCAGTTGTAATGGAGGTACTTAGATTTTCTTCCGCTCATGTTCACTTGTAAGTATTAATGAATATTTTAAAACACGTTGTTATATACATTTATATTTTTGTTGATTTGCATTTGATGAGGCTCCAATTGTAACTGTTTTTGGGTTTATCGAATTAATTTAAAGTTATCCTACATACCTATGTGCGCGGTGTACTATTTGTTGTAACTAACTGAAACTGATTAATTACGCAAAAGAAGTAAGATTTATATTTGAGAAGTAGTCACAGAAAAGTTATTTCGAAATACTTGGATGTACATACATTTTGGTTCAAAAAGAAAAAAAATCAATTGTTTAATTCATTAGAAATATGGTAATGCAAATATTTTCTAGTATTGTAATATGCTTCACCAAAAATCTGCCGGTATAATTTATCTTTTTTTATTATAATTTATTCATTCATTTAAAAATATTTATACCATTAGAAAATGACCATGTTATCTATTAGTAAGAACATAGTTATGAAATTAATTCATCTGCTTATTCATTTTGTTAAATGTGGTTAACAATAAAAAAAATTCCTTGACATTAGTTCCGAAAATAACATTTCCTTCGTGGATATACTAGTTTAATGTAGGACAGTCAGGAGGAATGAGTCAGTGGCAAAAATGGAACAGCTGCATTTACATGCTGAAATAAAAAGTAATATTATTTCATGTCATCGTTTTAAAAGTGATCAGTTTTTAAATACTATGTTATTAATATGCAATGCACATATGGTGAGAGACTGTGCCATTGACATTTTCAAGGGGTTGCTTTTTTTAAGGTGGGGGGCGCTTTGTATCATTTTATGGATGCACCATCACTCTTGTGGTGTGGGGGGGGGGACTCTCGTATATATGAAATGGAATAATCATGTAATAGAGTTCAATGTTTTATAAATAAAATATATAATGCATTTTGCGCACACTCTAAAAATAAAATCAGTAACCTATTTTGATTAAGTATCTATATTTGTGATAAACTGGAAAAGGGCAAGAACAGAAGAATAAACCCGAATGGTTCCAGCAGGGGGACTTTGGTGTCATATTTAAATTCATCAATTTCTCTGTTGGTACTTTTCGGTACACTATGTTCGTCAAAGAAATTGACTTGACGTGAACAAATTTCGGAACGCAAAGTGTAGGTAAGTTCTGTCAAATTTTATCCGAAAATAAAAGCTATCAAGTTTGATACAAGATATGTTTTTAAGTTCTGCATTAAAAATACAATATGTTGATAATTTTGTCTTGAAAGTATTGAGAGAAAAACTGAAGTTTAATATTGTTTAACAAACAATCCCACTTTTGAGAAAGTACTCCCCTTCCCTCTCCCGACGATTTTGTGATTATGAATGAAACTACTATATTATTTCATAAATTTTCAAAAATTTATAACTGTGCATATGTTATGCTGTTAACCATGCTATTTGTCATTAGAAATTCAGAAAAAAAAAAAAAAATCCACGAATGATTCTAAAATTGCTTGTTTCATTGCTCTTAGATATGAAAGAATTGAAACTGATATGGCATGCAATACTATAGTAAAGAATTATTTTTTAGAAGAATCACGGAAAAAGGATTCCGAAATTCTCAGAAACGTTTTTGAAAATTGTTTGGAGAATTCCGAAATACTCGGAAACGTTTTCGAAACTTTCATGAACCACAGCTGCACAGAATACTCAGAAACATTTCTGGAAATTACGGAAAGAGGATTCCGAAATACTCAGAAACGTTTCTGAAAATTACAGAAAGAGGATTCCAAAATACTCAGAAACATTTCTGGAAATTATAGAAAGAGGATTCCGAAATACTCAGACACGTTTCTGGACATTACAGAAAGATGATTCCGAAATACTCAGACACGTTTCCGGACATTATAGAAAGAGAATTCCGAAATACTCAGAAACGTTTTTGAAAATTTCATGAACCGCAGCTGCACGATATACTCAGAAACGTTTCCGAATTTTTTTTACAGTGTACTTACTACACTCTAAAAAAATTTCGAAACGTCACTGATTACTTCCGGAAAACATTTCAGGAATTGAAGTGTTTACACCCATTTCCTGTGAAAGATACGTTTTTTTTTTTCTCTAAAAGTTTCCTGAATCGCAACAAATTCTATGATTGCCAACTTCATACTGTGGTGAAAAACATTTCTAGCTGCCAGCGCAAAAATGTATTAGGCATCTTCATTGGGTGTTTCTCCTTCAGTTTAGTTACGACCCCTCAGGATTGACTGTGCACCCATCAAGGGCGAAATGCAATCTCCGGACGTTGCATTTTTTTAAAAAAATTTGCTTGCAATTCCGTCTTAGCTTTGGTCCCAATATTTGTTGTAGGAGCTTTCCTGGTAAATCCGGAAGGTGCCTTTCTACACACATGTATAAGTTTAAAATCCACAAAAAGGGGGGAAATTAAAACAGGAATGTCACACTAATTTTTCTTTACGTGGAAAACGAGTTTTTGCGTGCTAATATTTATGCATAATTTTGTAATCACAGAAATAATTTATCAATGAAAGTTTACTATGTAAAGATATTGTTACCAAGTGTCAATTGCAATTACATTCATGGAGGAAAACTTGTTTTAAAAAGAAAATAAACTCATGCATTCTTTATATAAAAAAAAAAACTTTTTCTTGTTGAGCTAAACGAATCTCATGAAAAAACTTATAAAAAATGCCTTGGTTGGATAATTAAATAAATAATTATAAAAATAATAGTATAATCATGTATGAAAGTGAATGCAAACAAAAAAACATTGAAAAGCATAAGCAGCTAGGAATAAAAAACAATTGTGCAGAATCCACCATATTATTAAAATCTGTTCGCATCCGTCTGTCTGTCCATCTGAAGATCTATCTTCTCGAGGAACGAGATACCAATCAATTCGAAAATTTCCAAAGAAAACAATAGGCCCAATCTCGTAATTGTACGACTTTAATTAGCGGAGATATTAATTAAAACGTTAATTAACATAATGTTATTCAGGAATTTTTATTTCCTTCCTGTTGCATTTTGCATATGGATCTGCAAATAAAAGTCTAATAATTGCTTTAAAAGAGATTTTTTGGCTGCTGTCCAAATTTTAAAACAACGTTTCCATCTAGAATTTCATTTTAAATTAGTTTAAAATTGGTTGCTCTATTCGGACATAGCTTTTATTTTATCGTCTGTCTTTTATTTACTTTTTACATTCAGTGTTCTTAACTCTTTTCAGCATATGAAAGTTGTTTCTTCAGTCATGTTTATTAATTGTAGAGTAAGTTTATTACTCACCAGCCTCATATTTTGGTGCATTTAGGATATGCGACTAATTAGTGTTTATTTTGTTGGACTTTTTCCCGTCACATGGGGAATTTTCGAATTGTAATATCTCTCTTTTTCCTTCCTGTTTCTTATTTTTGAACTACAGTTTGTATCGTTAAAAGAATATGTTAAGTTAAGATTGTTTGGATTTCTTTAAGTGAAACAGAGTTGATCAAAAAAGGTTGTTTTAAGGATTTTAACTGAAGCTTAATTGGAATCTGATGACTTGGTATTAAATTAATGCTTATTGGTATTTATTTAGTCTTGGTGCTTTAGTTTCACGTAATCAACCAAAAAGTGTGTGATATTTTGTGTAAAAAGCTAATTGTAATTGTACATAAATATTTCAGGTATAGTCTATCAGATGTAATTCATTTTAACGTGAGCAAATGTAAAAAATTTATAATGCATATATTTTAATCTTTTGTGCTAATTGAAAATACTCATACTTGTATCATTGATAACTATGATTAACGTTAAAGATATTATTGCCAAAAATATGCTCTACCTGTGTTTTGCAAACCGTGCAATACGCGTATTTATTTATTCCTCAGCGCTTTAGAAACTGATGTCAGAGTAATACAAAAACATCAATTGGACATCTCTTTCATTTTTTAAGTAGTCCGTGCAACGCCGGGCACGCAGCTAGTTCTTCATAAAATATCTGATAATAAATTTTAAACAATAGCTCATTTTCAAAAAAAAAATGATGTATAATTTTTAAGAACAAAGGCAATGATGGATTAGAGATGAAAAAAAAAAGTAAAAGTGAGACACGTTTAATTAGCAACTGCCAGGCAGTCTTACTATTTCCTCCTTTCTTCCTTTCCTTTTTTTTCGCCTTTTTTTTTCTGTGATGTTTTTTATTTTCTTTTAATTTTAATTTTTAATTTTTTTTTAAAATCTGGATTTTACTAACTCGTGTTTAAACGATTCTTTAGATTTTTTTTTTTTACATCGAGAAGTTTTGGTTATCCTAACAGAGTTCACATCGAGAAACCCCTAATAGTTTGGTTAAAATCTTACCTATAAGTGAATGATAAAATTTTTATAATAATAAGGCAAATAATAGCAAAAAAAAAAAAAAAAAAAAAACAACAGGAATGGAATAGAGAAAAATATTTCACCGATAATGATAGTGTTTAATAAAATGAAAAGAGAAAAAAATCTAAAAAAAAAAACATCGTTGTTGGTATCATATTGATCCCTTTAACGAATAAGAGTTTCAAGTTACATCTTTTTTTAGCAAAATTTTGCCGTTCCTCGAAGAATTTCTAATCCATTTTTAATTATCCATTTTGTCAGACGTAAGGGTAATTAACGTTGGAGTTCCCATGGGGGAAAGAGATTTTCAAAATGTTTCATACGCAATTAATTTTTACTTTTCCGTAGTTTTTAAAAAATGATGACTTATTTTATGATAAACAATAGGCGAATCATGATAAAAATATTTTAATTTGAGCCTCAAATTTTTAATTTTAATGCTATACGTTTAAGTATTTTTTTTATTTTTGGAGGAGGATCATGTTACGAAATTTCTGTGTAGAAAAGGTGCAAAGTAGCAAAGGCCAAGCTCTCCCCGTAGCACCACACGAATCTTAATATTAATTTCTGATATAAATGTAAAGGATTTAAAGGTTTTTTTCGGATATTATAAAAAAAAAAGCATAGTTAAAATTTTCTTACTCAATTCAGCACCAGATGGCGGTAAGAAGGAAAGAAGGTTGAAGGATGCTAAGAGCACTAGCTTGCCACGAATCCTGAAATAATAAAATTAGAAAGTGTTTCATTGAAATTTGAAATATTTACATTAAATCAGCAGGGGTGCCAACCAAGGGAGGGGGAGGGGAAGGGTTTGCAAAATGTGCTATGATTTGGGGGGGGGGGGCGGGGGCAGGAAAGGGGGATTTTTTTTCAAAAAAAACGTTTTTTCATTCAAAACTTTTTTTCACAAAAAATGTTTTTTCATAAAAAACATTTTTCCAAAAATATTTTTTCATCAAAAAACATTGAGATTTCTTTAATGAGTGAAAAAAAAAAACGATATTGTATACTCGTATGATGATGATATTCATTACAGTAAAACCCCTCTTAACGGACATCTCTAAACTGCGGACACCCCTCTTATGCGGACAATTTGTAATTCCCCGATTCCATTGCAAATAATATTATTAAACCTCTGTCCTGCGGACACTCCTCTATTAAGTCCCGTTAGTGTCCGCATTAGAGGGGTTTTACTGTATTTGAAATTACGAATGAGAAAAATAATCTTGGTACAGTAAAACCTGCAAAGTTGACCACCTTTGTAAGTTGACCTGTTGACCACCTGTCTATGTTGACCACTTTTGTCAGGAAGGGAATTAGTCCTATCTCATATATTGAAGGAAAACCTCTGTAACTTGACCACCTCTCTATCTTGACCACCTGCCTATCTTGACCACTAATATACGCCAAATTTGGTCTGGAGTATTGTAAAAAACCCTTTGTAAGTTGAGCACTTGGTTTATTTTTTTAAACTTTCTTCAGCATATTATTTTATTTTATTATTTATTTATTTATTATAATAATAATTATTATTATTAATTTTTTTGATATCTTTAAAAGAATGTTTTTAATGCTTTGATGACATACTAGCATTTTACTAACTAAACAGCAGCATAAAGCTTATGGTGTTCTTTATTCTCCAAACTTGTTTTCCATTTGTTGTTCTATTTGAGATAGCTTTTTGTACTCTGTTCAATGAAAATAGGGGTCAGTAGAAAAGTTCAAAGTCTTTTCTTTCAGTTGCATTATGTTCAGTGGCGGATGGGACAGCATGAACCGGCCCTGGCATTTACTAGCCAACCGGCACCTTGAGTTGCTCCTTGAAGAGGAGATGCCCCCCCTCCTCTTTTTTTTCTTTTCAAATGTAAAAGGGAGAGCGGATACATCTTCCAGTTTTAGGAGGTTTTAGGAAGTTTTAGGAGGACTCATATTAGGAGAATTGCGTTTATGAATGTGGAAAGAAGGAATTAATATTATGAACACTTGCATAGTAAAAACTGTAACATTCGTGCAGAAGATGGGGGGGGGGTTCCGGGGGCGGGGGCGCTCCCCCGGGAAATATTGGAAATTATAGCTACAAAAACGTATTGTTAGACTATTTTTAGATGATCTTGGAAGAGAAGGAAAGGGGTACAGAAATTGTTTCTAGGCAAAATATCTCAATTGAAGTTCCCAAAGCGCCAATATAGACGCAATTGACTCTCTTTGGAGGAGGCGATTCTTGCGGAGAATTAGGAAGTGATCCCCCAGAAAATTGCTGAAATTTAAGTTCTGGGAACGTACATGTATAGGAAGTTATCATACATGTATAGGAACATATAGGAATCATATACATCATGTAAATTGTAGAGGAAAACGGTTAAGGTGAGGAATCTTTCGCGGAGTAGATTCTCAAAGGGCTTCAGTTGGACGACATGTCAAGCCCTCATGGAAACAGCTCTGTGTTAACATCAACCGTTGTCTAATGGCCTTAACTAAAGAAGTAATCTCTTTATATGGGTTAAATATTTCGAAATTGTGTACTCTTTGTTATGATGGTGTATATTGTATGAGATGCCTGTACAGTGTTGAGACTGCGCATTTTTTATGCGTAATGTCCTTTTGCATAAATTTTTAGGCTCATATTATAACTTAATGTTTAGCTGGTAAGTGTTCATTGATGTTTTGTACTAGAAACACGTTTTAGCAACTTGATGTATTACATGCTTTCATGGAAACTTTTTGTAAAGATATGCTATTTTCGAAATTCATTGCACTTAAAAAAATACTTTCACGTCATCAAATATATCTTGAGACTCTTTACTTGACAATCTCTGAGTGACACAAGATGGTATTCAAAAGTTGAATCCATAAAAGCCCCCTAGAAGAATTACTGGAAGCGATCTTTTCATTTATAGAATATCTAAAGTCATTTTAATATGTATGACTTTGTTTGTATTTTTGTTTACTTTATTTATACTACGGAGCGTTTTTTGAACAATGGCTAAACACTGTCATAAAAATTTCCATCCGCTAATCTTAATTCTAGAATTGACAAGAGAAACGTTTTTGAAATTAAAGCTAAAAAAACGTTATTTTAATCGACTTTCAAATGACGTGAGGGGGAGGAGTCTTCGGAAGATAATTTGCAATTGAAGCCCATGAAACGAAATTTAAGACGACCTTTAGCGATGCTGGCGTGTATTGGATGAAATTTTTTCGAAGTTAGCTTTTAAAACGCAGTTTTTGACAATCTTTGGTAATGCTATGAATATCTTTAGTAATGGTAAAGCTGTTTGGAAACTCTCCTTCGGTAATTTTTTTGAAATTTGAATTCTAAAACGCAGTTGTAGATGATGTTCGCTGATGTTATCAAGGGTTTGGGTGCTCTTCCCAGAAATATTTTTGGAATTGAAACCCTAAAAATATTTCAGCCCATCTTCGTTGATACAAGGGAAGGAGAGGTTCGATGACCTCTGAAAAGTTTCTAAATTGAAGTCCTAAAAGCGAAATTTTAGATGATCTTTTTAAAGATGGAGTGGAGGCGTTTCTGCAGGATTTAGGTGATCACTTTCCTGGAAGCTTTTCGAATTTGAAGCTCTAAATAACAATTGTAGGTCATCTTTGATGACGGTAGGCGGTAGGAGAAGGAACGGGGTTCCGATTTGCAAACTCTTCCCCGGTACTCTCAAAATAAAAGTTCTAAAATGCGTTTGAGCTACCTTGGTGGTGCAAAATGAAGGGATAAGGTTCGAGAACCTCCCTCTCTTTCCCATTCCTGGCTAAGTCCCTATCTTCTTTTATCAAACTTCATTGATAGAAATGTTATGGAAAAACGTCCCCTAGTATTTCTTTTCAAATACCTTCTTAGTTTTTCGGGTTTTCTGCAGTGAAATTTTCAATTTCCAACCTGATATTTGTACTTGTTTGAAATTAAAGCGTTTGGGATTCATTAGAATAATCTTTTGACATTTTGGACTGATATGGTACTTTTCAGTGGCACCCCGTATATAGGTCTTCTTTTCTCTAGTTTATTTTTTAAAAATATCATGCCTCCAGAATCTCTTGATAAAGTTTTCGTTTATTTTCGCTTTCTATTAATATATTCAAACACTTAGTATTCATTACAATATTTTCTATTACCCTTATTGCATTTTAACTTTTTTCTACTTGAAACATGCTTCGGCGGCCCCTACGAAACTGTCACGAGTATTTATATATTAATTTCTTGAAAGAAGGTGAAATTTGTCACGGGTTTGTACTATGTACTGAATACTTTTTTCGTTGAAAAAAAATGTTCGAAATTTGACAGAATGTATCCAAACATTTCTGCTGCCTTTAGTTAGGTAAATTATATTAAAGTACCGTGGATATCTTCTTATATATAATAGCCGATGATTGAGTAACGCACGTGTTTCAACAACGAAAATCGCGCCACGGCATGATAATTTGATAATATGTTTTGGTAATGTTTAACATGCAGGGAAAGGTTCTTTATTGTGACAAGGCTGAACTCGATCCTGTAACTTAACTGTTTTACTGGTAAGACTTATTTCAGGGGAATGAAGGAGCGAAAAAAATGGTCAACAATGAAAGCTGTCTACTGGAGTTTGGGGCTCATCCACTAGACTTAGAGTTACATTTCAACTATCAAAATATCACCAAACAGGCAATGGCTTTATTCAAATGTAGAACAGTAGAAGCAATTTTCACCCGTCATACCTCGACGGGCGACTTTGCAGTTCCTAAATCCTTCAAAGGTTTAATTGTTTCATATTCAAAGGTTGCATTTTCTTTCAAAATTTTGCTGGAAAAAAAGGAAAACTTTTTGTCACTGGAATTCCACTTGCTATTTTATTATTACTATGTAGTTTTTTTAAATACTGGGAACGTTTTCTTTCCTTTTTTTCTCTCTTTTTGTTTATCACTAAATTAAAATTGGCAGCCTCCCCTGGCGACGGCCCTGCCTTTACGAGTCGATTGTCCCCTATAAACTAGAGGCAGCTGTTAGGGTCTTAGAAGGTCCTGGACAGTTATGCAACAAAGTTATCGTACCGGCCGATGAATTTACCGACACACCTTGAAACAGCGTACTCACAGCATGAGTTTGTAGAGTTCTTTTTTTTTTTTTTTTTCAATTTTGCAACCATTACTTCAGCGATTTTCTTGTAAGTCATTTAGAAATGCACCGGATATCAGGCCCGGATCTGCGTACCTGCATATCCCCCCCCCCCCAGTGCGCAGGAGGTGGGGGCTGCGGCCCGCGTCCTTAAGGGGCACAACGGAGCAAGAAATTGAAAAAAAAAAAAAAAACCTGCACTATGACTTACTAAGGTTGCAAATTTTCACTGCTGGCATCTGGGGAGGGGCCTAACAAATTTTGTTGCAGAGGGGCCCAAAATTTTTAGATCTGGGCCGGATTATTATGAAATTTCCAAAGATATTTAAATAGTTAAAAAAAGAGAAAAAAATCTTTTTTTTTATGTACTATTCAATTGTAAAATTCAATGCGGCCCACCGGGCATTTGCCCGGCTGCCCGCCGGGCCCATCCGCCACTGATTATGTTGTAGCAACACAGGAATTCTGCTAAAAAGAGCAAGCCCGGATCTATACATTTTTGCCCCTCCCCCCCCCCCCCCCCTGTTACAAAATATGTAGGGCCCCTCCCTAGTGCCCAACAGTGTCTATTTGTGAAGCAAATAAACCTTAGTGCTAGGTTTTTTTTTTCTATTTTTTCTTCAATTTCTAGGGCCGTTAGCTCCTTTAAGGACGCGGGCCCTTCGCACTGCGGGTGCGCAGATCTGGGCCTGCTAATGAGTAAAGTTACATGTTTCTGGTACAAGGGATTAAGAGATAGAATATTTTAATTTTGCCTTTATGAACTGGGAGAGTCGAGCTTGTTGCTTTTTGTGCTATAAGTTTTACATAAAAACTCTTCAAAAAGAAAGTTAGTTGAATTTGAGATTAATAAAAAGTATGAAATATTGAAAGTAATTGAAAATGGAGAAAGCCAGAGAAAATAGGCTGGCATATATGGAATTTCTAAAAGCACAGTGTCTAATATAGTTAAAAACAAGGAAAAAAATAACAAAATTATTTGAATAGTATTTTTAATTATTGTTTTACTTTCAATAATGTAAAACAATGAAAGTGAGTTGAACAGAAAGAGTAAGGGTGAATTCCTCAAAAAATGAATACATGGTGCAAGAAATGACAAAAAAAAAAAAAAAGGAAAAGAAAAACATTACCCCCTTTATAAGTTGACCACTTGTCTAATTTGACCGCCAAAGAACTGCACCGCGAGTGGTCAACTTACACAGGTTTCACTGTATTGAGATTCAATGAAACCACTTATTAGTCTCTTAATGAGAAGTTTTTTTTAGACTAATAGTAAAAGGTAAATTTCCGCAAAAAAATATTTTTCGAGAGATTAAAACAAAGTTTTAAAATTCAATTAATGGTAAACAGTTCTTTTTAAACTAAACTAAATAAAGAATAAATAAATAACCTTTAAAAAAGACTAATTAATAAGCTAAGGGAACTAATGTAAATAACCAGAAACCCTCCATTTATGAACACTTTGCTTGTAGCAGGCAAAAATAGTTGTAATTTACTAATGAATGTAGTCATGGTTAAAATATTATTAAAATTTGGGAAAGTTAAGAGTTTGTTTTATGCATTAGAATCTTCTCGATATTTCCTAGTGAAACTAGTCAAAACCAGTTACTTCGCATTTGTACACCGGGAAGAGAGGAAAATGTAAAATTACTAAACTTAAAAAAGAAATCTTTTCAGTGTCATCTTTAAACAACGATTATGCATACACAATGGGGTTGTTTCCTTCAGTCAAAAGCAGAGGTGTGGAGTCTGAGTTGGACTGATTTTGGGGTAAAGGAGTCGGAGTCGGAGTTGTTAGAAAATATGCCGACTCCGACTCCGGGCTTCTTTTTTTCTTTCCCTTTCACTGACTCTCCTTATATTTTTTAAAAACTGACTACCAATTGGTTCGATTGCATGTATAAAAAGATACTTATGAGAAAATAACTGCCATTATGGCAATCAGCTAGCTTGAGTGCTTACCGAACTTTCTGTAGCCGTCCCCTAGTTTGCTTGCTTTTTAACTTAACTAATAGCAACTGTCAGCAAACGAAAGCACGAATCCAAAAGATCCGATGAAATAATCTAATGTTTTTTTCTTTATTAAGACTATTTCTATAAGCTTGATTCTCACTAAAAAGTATGGAACAAAATAAGTCTAAATGATTTCTTGATTACAACACTCAATAATTTCAGTTAATCTTAAAATCTTCATATTAAGGTTAATTCTAAAGCAGCCAATAAAACTTAAATTAAAAATTTTGTGAAGAAGAAATACAGGTATAGTAAAAGCTATTCGTACAAATTTGTATACCGCCGCATTTTGTGTAAAATTAGCTCCTAACGTATAAGTGCCCTATTTTCGCTGAAATTTTATTGATGAAATATAATTTAAAATATATTCGCGAAAATTTTCAGAATTAAAATATTTATATCTTTTATGAACTCTGAAATTAACTTTGGGTATCATCTACCAGATGGGTGTCACCCGGGGCAAACCACCTCAACAACTTGTATTTAGAAAAAAAAAAAAAAAGCTTTTTTTCTCCCAGGTTACAGTTTTCAAAAATTGAAAGCACACGATTTGATCAATATCTATTTGTTAAACATTAAAGGGGGGCAAATTACAGCTAATCCTTTTCAAATTTTTTGAAAGGGATTTTTAAGTCATCTCACTTTTTAACTCGTAACTTATTGGAAAATTTTATTTTTAAATTGAATTTCTAACGTTGTATGCGTCTTGGGTTTACAATAAAAAACAAAATGTGAAATTTTCATAAATAGGAATTAATATTTCAATCTCTGTTTAGAGGTTTCCCCCCTTCCCCTGAAGGGAGAGAGGGAGTTGAAAAAATACAATAAAAAAATAATAAAAATCCAGAGTCGGAGTCGGAGTCTGGCATTTCAAAATCCAGGAGTTGGAGTCGGGGTCGGAGTCGGCCATTTTCCTTCTGACTCCGCAGCCCTGGTCAAAAGTAATACTTTTAGTCGGTGAAATTGATAGAATAAGCGAAAAAAATAACATGGACCCAGAAAATACTTTTATTTTCCCAACAGTTATTTTTTAATTAATTATTTAAAATGTCCGATTTTTCAAACAAGGCGTGGTCTTGATGACGTCACAAATGATGCTCTTTGGCGCATCTTTCTACTGCATTTCTACGTTATGATAATCAAGAAGCGAATTAAAATTGCGTTCTATACGCTTGCTATCAACTAGATCGTTGCCAATACACGTGAGTAAAGATGCTAATTAAATATTTTGCTCTGTGGATGGCAACACGAAATGGCATTTCATCATTTGTGATGTCATCGGCAGAAGCTTAAACAATAAAAGCGCACCGATTTAGGTAATTTTTTAAAAATATTAAACTTAAACAAATTATTTAAAAAATGGTCAGATCCTATGTTTTTAAGCATTCTCTTTCAGAAAAAAATACTTACTAATTTTGGAAATGACCCCATTGTTTAGAATCACGCGGAACTGTTCAATATGTTACATAGTCTTCATCCCAGCAACAGTTTAATTCAAAAAATTTCCATTTACCCATGTTTCTTTTTTCCCCAACTGACCCTACTACGTAGTTTTAAACATCATTTTTAAGCTAGTGCGTAAACTATAGATAAAATTATACTTAGCCGTAAATCAATTACGAATATGAATTTAAATGGACCTAGGTTCTTCAGTGGTATAGCATTAGTTCAGCTAAATAGCAGTATATTCAGTAAATTACCGCCCATTCGCCAGGGTTAAAGCAGAAATACATCGCCAGCTCAGTCATTTCCAGCCGAGGACTGCAGTTTCGTACTTATTAGCACTCATCAGCCCGGCATAGGAAAGTGACTGAGCTGGAGATGGAAAACCTCTTAAGGAAACCAAGAGTGCCAAACAAACTGGTAGCTTATATAGAATTTGCACAGACCAGACGAGTGGCCGAAGCAATGGTTCGATACAACTCGAAGATTGAAGGCAAGGCTTGGTATATTCAGTAAATTACCGCCCATTAGCCAGAGCTAAAGCAGAAATGCATGAAATACGCCGCCAGCTCAGTCATTTCCAGCCGAGGACTGCAGTTTCGTGCTTATTAGCACTCATCAGCCCGGCATAGGAAAGTGACTGAGCTGGAGATGGAAAACCTCTAAAGGAAGCCAAGAGTGCCAAACAAACTGGTAGCTAATATAAAATTTATAATTCTATATTAGCTACCAGTTTGTTTCACAATTCACTGGCAGGTTGAATGCTTACGCTTGCTGTCTACCGCGTTTCCACGTTATGATAATTCAGAAGCGAAATAAATATTGCTCTCTGCTCTTGCTATCAACCACATCGTTGCTAGTATATGTGAGTAAAGATGCAAATTAAATATTGCGTTCTGCACTAATGGCATCAGAGAATGGCATTTCATCACTTGTGATGTCATGTGCAGAAGCGTAAAAAATTAAATTAAATCTGCGGAACGATTAAAATGTTTTTTTTTTTTTAAATATTAAACTTAGTCAAATCATTTAAAAAATTCTCAAGTCCAATGTTTTGAAGCATGCTCTTTCAGAAAAAAAAGTACTTATAAAATTTCGGAAACGACCCCTTTATGCTTAAAAGTAGTATCGACTATGTGTCATTAATGGAATAAATTCATTTTTATAGTTAATTTCTCCTGATTTTTTTTTCTGGTTCACTCACATGTTAAAAGCCATCTTTGAATTAAACCCTTTCTTACTCTGAAGAAAAAAAAAGTGTTGATTTTAATTCAAACATGATCATCAGTTTGAGAGAATGAATTTGATACTCCTTTCATACGAAATAAATTACCTTCTTTTCGCGTGATTCTTACATCAAATTTTTTGCACTACTTACCCTGTTTTTTCTGTTTGTTATTTGCGCCTAAGATTAAATCACACTGTAGGTATTTTTCAAACAATTTTATTTGTAGTTGAAAGAAAATATTAAACGATTTCAGCTGATTTGAGAGCATATTTACTTCCGCGATTTTTCCATTCAAAAGAAAAGAAAAAAAACAAGATTTCCCAATCGAAACAAATTTAAACATCTATTATTAACTATAAGGCGGTCGTAGACCTTTAATCATTGAAAAGAAAGTTATGCGAACAATATGCGACGATTACAGTCACTCAATTTTTTATCCATTTTAGAAATTATTTCTCCAGCATTGACATTTTGAAGTCTTTCTTCAGTTGTGTGGCACCTTTCTAAATGGCAGTTTTGGCTCGTTTATTGTTCAATTCTATTCCTGAAATGCCGGGTTTTTTTTATGAAAGCAGTTTAAAAAATGTTCTACTTTGTAAATAGTGCATTGTTTTACATTTAACTACATGGGCACACTTTCTTTGCTGCGACGTGCAAACACTGTTGAATTCGAGAGAGTAGTAGAAGGTATACTGTGCGCAGATTAAGAAATGAGAGAGCATAACTTGAAACTTAAGAGGGAAGATGATGGGTAACTTAGACTAAAATGTAGATACAGTGAAACCCCTCTTAACGGACACCCCTCAAGTGCGGACACCCCTCTTATGCGGACAATTTTTAATTCCCCAATTCCAAGGTAAATAACATTATTAAACCCCTGTCCTGCGGACACCCCTCTATTGTGGACAAAAAAATTTGTCCCGTTAGTATCCGCATTTGAGGTTACTGTAATAGGTAATAATGAAGCTTAATTTCTACTTGAAGAAGAGCAAGAGTCTAATTTAATTTTAATTTTACTAATTAACTTAATTTTGTGCCTAAATAGCCTGAAATTCGCAAAAATTGCCAAAATTTGCATAAAATTGAAATGTGCATTTTCTCAGCGCCAGTGAGCTGCTATGCAAATTCAGTACCTCAGAGCCAGAAGGACGTAAGTCACATTACGGTAATTTTACAGGAGAGAGGAAAAACTTTTTTCTGGTGAACGCAAAGGATGGGATGCGCTCTTTTAAACCTGGTGAAAAATTGAAAAGAATTTTTTTTAAAGAATTACGTTCACATGGCTCGACGCCGACGCGGAATAGGCTTCTACATACAATGCACTAATAAAGAGAATACTCTTAACGGTCTACTTTTATAATTAGTCTATGGGGAAAAAAGGGGCTAATAGGCTAGTGATTGAGTTTTATTGAGTTTAGGTCTGCAGTGTAAATTCGGTAGTAAAGGCCGGTCGACATGTTGGTTTTTACTCTAAAAACAACAATTTCAAAAATGACGAAAAAGTACTCAAATTTGAACATATCGCAGAGTCAAAACGGCTCCAACAATGTGGTACTCAAATTTGAAGCATTGAAATGCTCATCATATACTCAAATCAACACATGCTCATTTTTGAGGTATTTGTGTTCACTTTTGAATATGTAATAATTTCAAAATTGAGTATTAACCAAGTTATGTACTCATTTTTGAGTATGAAATAATTCAGCACACTATTTGAGAACATGCGTAGTCATATTGGAAACAAAAGTTTTCAAGAAAATTTGAAAGCATGAATGTACCCATTTTTGAACTCTTCATTTTTTGTTAATTTGCTGCCTAAAATCACTCACCAAAGTGTTCTAGATATTGCCCAATTTTTGGTACACAAAACGGAGGAACAAATGCCAGAACATCCATTACGAGTTCCTCAGCAACATCGCCCAGGCCAAATTACAATAATATCAACAAATATCAGAACTGCATTACTTTCTACATCAATTTTCATGGCTGGATTCGCAGTTGTTATTACCAGTTCAATAAAATAAATCCTCTAAGAGAGAGAGAAAAAAAGGGATCAATAAAAGTAAGACTCCTCTTTGAGAAAACAGAAGCTAATAAACGAAAAAAAAAAAAAACAAAAAACAAAAAAAAAAAAAACGAGGTGGTGTGTGCCTTACATGACTTCCTTTTACTCTAATTTAATGTCATTTTCCCATTATTGGTAATTTTAATGTCATTCAATAGTTTACTCTCTAAATATCACCAACAGTGGCCAAATTGAAACCAGATTTAAAAAAAAAAAAAAATCGCCAAATTTGTCGCTAAGTTGGCGTCAAAACTTGGCGACCAAAAGACTGGCGAGATATTGCCAAGTGTCCGCCAAATTATAACACCACTTGAGTATACTTCGAAATCAACAATGATTTCCCCTCAAAAAGGGGCAACAGAACCCTTTAGAAACACTTGAATGCAACCAAAAGAGGAGGACCCCACTACACTGTAAAAAAAATTCGGAAACGTTTCTGAGTATATCGTGCAGCTGCGGTTCATGAAATTTTCGAAAACGTTTCTGAATATTTCGGAATTCTCTTTCTGTAATGTCCGGAAACGTGTCTGAGTATTTCGGAATCCTCTTTCTGTAATGTCCAGAAACGTGTCTGAGTATTTCGGAATCCTCTTTCCGTAATTTTCAGAAACGTTTCTGAGTATTTCGGAATCCTCTTTCCGTAATTTCCAGAAATGTTTCTGAGTATTCTGTGCAGCTGTGGTTCATGAAAGTTTCGAAAACGTTTCCGAGTATTTCGGAATTCTTCAAACAATTTTCAAAAACGTTTCCGAGAATTTCGGAATCCTTTTTCCGTGATTTTTTCTAAAATATAATTCTTTATTATAGTATTGCATACCATATCAGTTTCAATTCTTTCATATCTAAGAGCAATAATACAAGCAATTTTAGAATCATTCGTGGATTTTTTTTTTTTTTTTTGGAATTTCTAATGACAATTAGCATGGTTAACAGCATAACATATGCACAGTTATAAATTTTTGAAAAATTATGAAATAATCTACTAGTTTCACTCCTAATCACAAAATCGTCGGGGAATTGGAGTGGGGGTACCTTCTGAAAAGTGGGGATTGTTTGTTAAACAATCTTAAACTTCAGTTTTTCTCTCAATATTTTCAAGACAAAACTATCAACATATTGTATTTTTAATGCAGAACTTAAAAACATATCTTGTATCAAACTTGATAGCTTTTATCTTCGGATAAAATTTGACAGGACTTACCTACCCTTCGCGTTCCGGAATTCGTTCACCTCAAATCAATTTCTCTGACGAACAAAGTGTACCGAAAAGTACCAACAGAGAAATTGATGAATTTAAATATGACACCAAGTCCCCCTGCTGGAACCATTCGGGTTGATTCTTCTGTTCTTGCCCTTTCCAGCTCATCACAAATATAAATACTTATTCAAAATAGGTTACTGATTTTATTTTTACAGTGTGCGCAAAATGCATTATATATTTTATTTATTAAAACATTGAACTCTATTACATGATTATTCCATTTCATATATACGAGAATACCCCCCCCCCCCCCCCCACCATAAGAGTGATGGTGCACCCATAAAATGCTATGAAGCACCCCCCCCTCGAAAAAGCAACATCATATACATTATAAATCAAAGTATCATATACATTATAAATCAAAGTATCATATGAATTATAAGTCAAATACTTTAATATGGTGTAAAAATACAAAATTATTTTATTAAGTCTTTTTTTTGCTTTTGGTAAAATTGAGGCTCGTAAAACGAAAAAAATGAAGAAACTTTTAAATACATACATGTATTTATTTGTTAAATAAATTAATACACATTTAACTAATTTAAAGCGTTTCGCTAATGCAAATATTTAAAGAGATATCGTCATTTAGATAATACTGAAGCACTATGTTCCTAATTACAAGAGATAGTTTTTTTTTTTACTTCATACAATCTAGCTACACTGTTTACAAGAGAATGAAAACATGCAACCTTAAAGACGAACTATCAAACCTGACAATTTGCATATTATAACATTTAATTCATAATGCTTGATACATAAATGTTCAGCCAAATATTAACTGAGATTGACACATAAAAACAAAGTACACAATAACACTTATTTAATTTTTTTATATGAACTAAATCTCTTTAAAGTAATAGAGTTGCAAAGCGACTTACCTATTCGTCGGTGGTGGTCTTTTGCAGGCTTTGGTCACCAAAAAGGTGATTTTCATGACAGAATAAAATTCTGCCAACAAAAATTACCCATTTAGTAGAAAGAAGAAAAGTATCCAAGAAAAAAGTAAATTACCTACACAAGTTATGCGACGCAATGAATTTACATGGCGTCCTCTAGGCAGTTATTTGGTTTTTAATTTCAGTTTGTATTCCTTCCGCGAGCATGCGTCGAGAATTTGCACTTCGTACTTAAAAATAAGTGACATAGCTTCAAATTCAATCTCATGACGATACATAAGCAAGAAAATATAAGACTTTAAAATTATCTTCAGTGAATTCATGCGAGGAACAAAACTTCTACTAATCCCCTTGATGAGTGTTACTTCGCATACATGAGTCAGCACTTGTTTTCATTGCGTGCTTTCGAAAGTTTCAGTTTAGATTTGCTGCTGGACTATAAAATTGCCGTGTAATCTGCGCATGCGTCGACTCTTACTTTCTTGCTAAACGGGAAACGTTTCTGATTATAGCAGAAAACTGCGGAGGGCGTACGAATCTGTGTATTACGGAAAACTTTTTTGTATATTCAGAGAGTTTTCCGAGATTTTTTACAGTGTAGGAGCCCACGTACCAAATTTCAACTTTCTAGGACATACCGTTCTTGAGTTATGCGACGTACATACGCACACACGCATATCCGCACATACGCACATACATACAGACGTCACGAGAAAACTCGTTGTAACTAACTCGGTAATCGTCAAAATGTATATTTCGCATGTCTATACGTTCTTAGGCGTCACGTGTGGTCGAGTCGAAAAAAAAAAAAAAACTCAACATTTATTCGGGGGTGAGCAAAATGGAAATTAAGGTCGATTATTGAGTGAATTTTTTTTTTTTTTTTTTGCGAATACAATACTTCCTTTTTTGTAAAAGGAAGTAAAAAGAAAGAAACGCAATGTGAGAAAGAGAATGCCTTCTCTTAATATTCATCCTGCTCGGATGATAACGATGAGCCACCTTACGCATGGATGGATGAGAGCGACGGTAGCAATGACGATGATGACACACAAAGTGCATTTGCGGAAGGACTCAATTCATGTGACATACAGTGAAAATTGGTAAAAACTTAAGAGGTGGTTTTATTGGTCTCATGAGAAACGTTAACAAAAGGAAAAGAAAGAGGAAAAAAAAACTTTTGTACTTTCTAAGATTGCAGCTTGGTGGTCCACTACATATTTTACAAAATGTATGTGAATGCGTGTAATATCTTTTATTTTCCAACACTTTTCATGTAGTTGGTATTAGAGCGGTATAAAAAATATGTTTTTAAACAAGAAATTCCTTCCAGAACTAAACGAGCCCACTTTCCCGTATACCAATATTGACTCTAGTATCTGATAAATATTCTCAAAATTAGCTAAAACCGCAAAATTGTTTCAAGCATAATTTCCTAATATTTTAAGATGATTTCTAGAAATGAAATATGCCTCGCTCATCTAAAGAATTGGATGCGTAAAAAATAAACGAACAAATAAAAGTAGCAGCAACTTTTAAACAAAGCAGTTATTACATTTTTTCCATTAAAAACAAAATCTTTAACCGCTTTCGAAAAGTTAAAAGAAAAAAAAAGAATTAAAATTCATTTTTGAGGTCAAGCTCATTTTTATGTATTATTAGGCAAGGCGTTTTCTTTCGGTACCATTTTCTCCTCTGTTCGTGAACCGATTTTCTTCATTTTTTCTTTTGTTGGTAGCTATTGCCCAGTTTTAGTGTCATCAATAAAATATTTTGAAATCGGGTGCTAATTAACGGAGACATTAGTTAAAAACGCATTTTCGTCCTAATAGGGTCTTTTTACGCGAATGAATGGTCCAATTTTTTCGAATTTGATTTGGTTGGAAAGGTCTTTTAAAAATACTCCAAACGAAAAAATTGTCAGGGCGCCCAAGGTCCAATAACCTAAATCCACGAGAAAAAACGTTAGAAGCATTTTTTGGTTAGGGAAACTCATAATTTTTAAGTTTGACTCTTTTTCATTGTTGAAACTCATTGTTGGAAGCGTGAAATTTTAAGTTTTAATTGATTTTTTAAACCGCTCTCCCTCTCTACACGAAAAATGCATTTTAGTGCTTCGAGCTTGGTATGGTTGGAAAGATCGTAAAAAATACTTTGAAACACGTTTAACCCGTTTTGCCGTTCGAAAACGCAATCCCTCTAAATTGACTTAAAAAAAGGGCTAGAAGCAATTATAAAATAGTGAAAATTCATTTTTATTTACGTTTTCACGCGACATAGTTAGAAATTACTGGATACTTTTGTCTTGCCATTTCTCGCTTGAGCGTAAAAAAATGAAATTCTTGCATTTGTTTTTATTGTTGAGGCTTTTTGGGGTAACTAAGGGCATTTAAAATATTTTCATTTTGATTACTATGTTCTCGTGATTTTAATATGCAAATAAATCATTTTCCGGAGCGAAAGAGGACTTTCAGTTTCGACAAAATCACCCTCTTTAATAATAATAATAAAAAAAAATAAATACCCTCCCCCCCACACACACAACTTCCAATAATACCTGCATTTGCTATCACCACAAACAGATCTCAAGGTGAAACTTTTGAAAAAATTGGCGTATTATTACGACGTCTAGTGCTTTCGCATGGACAATATGTTGCCGCGAGTAGAGTTCGTTCATTTGACTGTTGGAAGTTTTCAATTTAAAGGCTAAGGTCATGCCTACTTTTACAAAGAATATTGTTTTTACAGAAGTTTTACGTATTAAAGGAGTTTTGCGGTATCATTTCATTTAGGGAGACTACCATAATTGTGAAATTGGCGAACCATTGGTGTCAAATTTTTGACACCAATGCCGGCGCGAGAAATATTTTTCTTTTGCATTCGAAAAAAAAGAGTAGAGAAATGTCTATTTGCAAAGAGCTAACTACGAATGAAGTGCCTCTTTAAGGTGAGGTTCACATTAAATTGTAACCGCTCGTGACAAGGGAGAGGAAATAAATGACAAGAGGGACATACAATGGGGAAAATGTGACACCAAGACTTTTTTTTTGATAAGAACGTTTAAGAAAAGCAGTGTGACAATGTGGCAAAAGGGCGAGGGGAATGGTGAAGTGTGAAACTTTGTGACAAAGGGGAGAGGGATCAAAAAATTTAAAAAGTGCATTAGTCAGTAATCCCCTAAACCATAAGGAAGTCACAAAGACGATTTTTTTTAAATAAAATTGCACCATTATTGCGACGTTCAGTGTTTTTGAATGGACAATTTTTAATGTAGCAAGTAGGATTCGTTCATTTGACTATTTGAAATTTTATATTTATAATGGCAGAGGTCAAGGCAACTTACTCAATAATATTAAACTTTAAAAAAAAAAATATTGTTCATGCAGAAGTTTTAAGTATAATCTGAGTTTTTCAGCATCATTTCATTCGGGAAGATTTCGATAATTTGGAAATTGGCGCTCTTCATCCATTGGCGTCAAATGTTTGGCACCAATTGCAGCGAGAGAAATGTGTTTTCTTTACATACGTAAACGAAGAGTAGGGATATATATATTTGCATACGGTTACCACAAAACAGGGGCTGTCCACGAATGAAGTCCCGCTTTAAGGTGGGGTTCACGAAATAGAAACAGTTTGTGACAAGGGGGAATAAAGAAATGACAAGAGGGACATTTGATGGGGAGAATGTGACAACAAGCATTTTTTTAATAGGAATGTTTATGAAAAACAGCGTGCCATTTGATAATAGCAAGAGGGGGTATGGTGTAATGCGAAACTTTGAGACAAAGGGGTGGTGGGGGGAGAGGGTGGAAATGTTGAAAGTGTGGCATCAGTTATGCACCACCCTTAACCATAAACAAATCAAAGACGACCTTTTTAAAAAATTGTACTATTATTGCGACGTCCAGTGTTTTGAATAGACAATTTTTGATGCAGAAAGTACAGTTAGTTCGTTTGATGCTTGGAAATTTATGTTTCTAATGACGAAGAAGCAACTTACTCAATAAACAATAAAAATATAAATTGATTTTTGATGCTTCATTTCGTACGGGAAGATTTTGAAAATTGGATAATTGGCGATTTTTATCCATTGGCATCAATTTTTTTATTTCCAATGCCAGCGCGAAAAATGTTTTCCCTTTGCATACGCGTAAACAAAGAGTGAGGAAATATCTTTTTGCATAGGGTTAGCATAAAGCAACATGGTATCCAATATAAAATTATTTAAGATAAGAATTTGACGACCACACCAATTTCTCAATGGGGTTGTTTCCTTCAGTCAAAACCTTTTATTTTCCCAACAGTTATTTTTTATTAATTTTTTTATGTGTCCGCTTTTGGAAATAAAGCGTGGTCTTTATGAAGTTACAAGTGATGTACTTTGGTATGCTACTCCATTGCCGCGCCAAATGTTTACGCTTTACTTTTAAAGCGTAAATGAATTTCAATCGGCGCACCGATTAAAATAACTGTTAAAAAATATTACTTTTTTTTCAAATTATTTAAAAAATGCGACCAACCTATGTTTTTGAGCATGCTCTTTCAGAAAAAAAAGCTTTTAAAATTTCGGAAACGACCCCATTACCGAAGTATCCCTTTCCATCCATTTATTTTGAGATTAAAAGATAAAAAGCAAAATTGGAATAAATTATTACTGTTTGATATTGGGTGTACATATAAAAATTGTATGTTTCCAGACATGCAGTAAATATGAGAAAAAGTAGAGATAAAAATGTTAGAAATAGTTAAATTTATACAAGCTTTCTTAAATGCAGTAGACCCTCGTTTTACGCGAAGGTTACGTTCCACGGAAATGCCACGTAAATCGAAACCGCGTAAATTGAAACCTAATAATAGTGTTAAAATAGGGGTTTGGTTCCGTAGATAAAAAAAATACTTCATTCTAGTGATGACTAATTGTATAATAAGTTAAATGTGTACTGATATCAACTTTTATGCACAACATGTATAAAGAAAACATAAGATAGTCTTTTGGCAGTCATTAAGAATTTTTCTCTGTAATTCTTTGCAGAGCATTAACGCATCCATGACCACTTGCGTCATTTCCATCATAGAATCTTCCTTCACTAACAAATCAGCAAGATAATTTCTATTGTCCAAGAATGGCTCAAAATTTTAAATGTGAACGTTTTTGGTTGTACGTCACCGACGTCGGTACTTTTGCTTACCTTCGCTAGTTTTGGCCTCCTTTGTCACTTCTAAAAGTTCTTCTTCCAGTGAGTTCTAAACTGAAACTGTGAAAGTTTAATAACTTTACTTCTGGAAAGAGCTCTGGAACAATCGCATAAAATGTCTCCAGTGGCCCAAGCTCGTTTATTAGCACGCCAAAATGCAATTGAATGCGCGTAATCTGCAATCTTTAGGAGTTTGGATTTTGAAAGAGGGGAAAATGTTATCTGTTTGCATTGCCGCATCCGCGTAAAGCCGAAACTCATCCGTGTAAAATAAAATAAAGGTGTCAAATCTTAAACACCGCGTGTAATCCAAACCGCGTAAAATGAACCCGCGTAAAACGAGGGTCTATTGTATTCATTTATGAATATGGTCGAATTTCGACCACTGGGTGAACACTAGTTAAAATAAATACATCATATCAAAAAGAAAAAAAAAATCATTTGTTTTCTCCTGCTGCCAAAAAATAATTTAAAAATTGAATTAATGTACTTTCACAAACAAATAAAAACAATATAATGTCAACTTAAAGAAATAATTTTCATTGTCGAAAAGAAAAATTCGTCTGCGAATATCCTTATGTAGAAGCATAAAGGATTCCGAATAAATTAAAACTTAGTGAAAATAGTGAATCATATTAAAAATAATTATTTCACAGCAAGAAACATGGCTGCGGACTCGGAGTTTCTCTCATTTCTGGACAAAGGAGTCAGATTAGGGGTTTGAAAGTTTTTAATTCAAAGACTCGGAGTTGGAATCGGTCATTTTCTCTTAAAGTACGCAACTCTGCCAATGTTTGTGAATTCGGAGTCGGACGAATTTAGGGATAAAGGAGTCGGAGTCGGAGTGGAATTTCCAAGAGTCGGAGTCAGTCATTTTCCCTTCGTGTATAAATTTTTCCAAAGCTACGAAGTCAGAGTCGTCGGGGAGTAGGATTCCTTACTAATTTTCGGGCACAGGAGTCGCAGTCTGAATCAAACACCCCCAAATTCTCGGAGTCGAAGTCGGGAGTAGGTCTTCACGAGCTATTTCCAACAAATTTGTTTGAAATAAATCCGTCTTTAAGTTCGGAATCTATATTGACTTTCAGTTTTCCCGTGGACGCTAATGTTAAGGGATTTGAACTGTTCAACATTGAACGGAAAACTGTTCAAATTAAAAAAAATACTTTTTCTATTCATGTTCTGCATCATAAGCTTTTTCCTACAAAATTTGATTGAAGCCAATTCGCTTTTCTAATTCGGGATTTATATTTGCCTTGAATTTCTCCGTTGGCGCTGATGTTAAGTTTTTTTTGAACTGTTCCAATTTTAACGAAAAATTGTTCAAATCAAAAATGAAGAATGGGAATGAGGTTCCTCGCCGATATCTTTCTAACAAAAAAAAAAAAAAAAAAGGAAATTGTTCAAATCGTCTCTTTTTTTTTTTTTTTTTGTCTTTCGCGATATTTTAAAGATTTATTTAGCCTTCTTTCATGCTTTTTTCTTATTTCTGTGTATTTAACTGGGAGAGTAGGCTAAAAATAAAAATGTTATTCAGCTATTTTTTATTAACATGTCCAACACGCTAATTATATATTAAATGTTTATAGCCTGACTACCCAGCCACGTAATGTCTATACAAATTTAAATCCATATTATTTTTATTTGCAAAATATTTATACTTTTGGGAAGCAAATTATACCTTATGTGACCGATATTTGGCTCTATATTTTCTATACGATCGAAATCGTAGTAAATATATTTATGTTCATTATTCTTTTGTATTCTTCAGTGTGAAAATAAAAGGATTGTTGACTAGTTATTTGTTGTAAATAATTGTTGCATTCATATCTGAATACTTGTATTCAATGAAGTGTACTACAGAATTAAAAAAACAAAACAAATAAAAGGTGTTTACTAAATATTCGTATTACTTATTATACTTACAATGGCATTTGTATATTTTGTATTTTTAATACACGTATATTAAGTATAACACTTACAGTAAACTCCCGATTATCCGGGGGGCGGGGGGATTATCCGCGAGTCAATAAACAATCAGGAACGTGCTTTTTTACAACAAAAAGGAAATTCCAATGGTTGTTTTTTTGGTCGAAAATCGAAAATTTAAACTCAGTTGTTTTTTTTTTTTATTTATTTGTTTATTTTTTGTGCTTTCTTCATCGTAAATACACTTGTTTTTTTATTGATGTTAAGTTCTATTGTGCAAAAATACAAAACATTTTTACTGTACTGTATGTATTTTCACTGTTTGAAGAAAGTATTATGCATCAATACAGCTAAGTTTTAGAGGAAGGACAATTTTTACCTTTATTTCTCCCTCATTTTAGCCTTTTTGCGGTTTATCCGCGATTTTCATTATCCGCGGCACTTGTGCCACCCATTTTTAAATTTATCGAAAATTATATCAAAAATTGCTTTTTAAGAAAATTGAGGATTAATTTCATCAAAGTTTAGAATACTAATAAGGGGTAAGGATATTAAAAAGTTTAACTAAATATGTTCTTGACCAAAATAAAATTCTGAAATGAAATAATAATCACAATAATAATGATAATAATAATAATAATAATAATAATAATAATAATAATAATAATAATGATAATGATGATGATGATGATGATAATGAGTGATGGTAATAATTATAATGATGATGATGATGATAATGAGTGATGGTAATAATAATAATGATGATGTGATGAAGATGACAATAATAATAATAATAATAATAATGGATAATGGTGATGATGATGATGATGATAATAATTACATAGCAATGAAATAAATGGACGCACTAAAACTATTTTAAAAATACCGTTAACTAAAAGAATTCGAGATTTAATTGAGATTTTAGGGTTTTAAATTCAAACTAGAATGTGAACTTTACCTCCGTTTTTGGTAAATTGTTTATACTATTATTTTTCATCATAAGTGTTGAAAGCCTCTATTGCTCTTTTATATTACCGAATGTAGCGGTTGTGATTCCTAATTCGATATGCATTCCATATATAAAAATTTATCTAATTAACATAAAATACACTGGCCATGTCACAAAATAACATTGCCCAGTAGTAAGTAAATCATGCAATTCTGCACCCCTGCTTTTTTTTTCTTGCATGACATTATGACACGTAGTATGGACAAAAAGTCTGGAAAAATAAACTGAAGTTTATGAAAAATTCAAACTTTTTAGAGACACGAAGAAATCACCTGGAAGAAATTTTTGACTGGAAAAACTTTAATATGTCATAAACGTTGATTCTTATTTTTTTATTTAATTTTTCGAATACTTTTAAGGAAAATTTACCTGAATGTCCCGAAAAGATTGCCCAACGGATCGTTATGCATTTCTACGAGACGGCTTCTTGAGACAATTCACAATTTCAAGCATTCCATCTGATGCATAGAAAATCAGTAATGAAGGAAACCTGGTCAAAGTTGTCCATTTTTTTTTCCGTTACTAGTTCAATTTTGGATCGGCGGCCAATATTTAGACACCCGTACTATACTGCATACTGTTTCAGTGTTGTAATGATGGGAAAAAGTGCGGAGACGATATACAAACGCAAACCCAATACAAGTGAAACTGCAATTAAAAAGTCATTGTAACTAAAAATATAGGTAATGGATACTTAAGCTTGAACAAAAATAAAGAGGAGCACTGTCCCCCGGCGTTACACTACTACTACTGCGATACTTAACTACACTACTGCGATTACACTGTTGAAAATAAAGTGCAATGTTCTGCGAAGACATTGATTAAATCTAGCAAAATAAAAAATATATAAAAAATTTGCAACCATTACATTGGTTTTAAGGTTCCCAACTTAATGGTGCTTTTTCGAACACCATGAACTTCGTGAAATGTGGAACTAGATTCATAGTGAAAGGTTGAATCGGTTTTTGAAGCTTTTCTCAGCAGAATATAGTCCGTCAAAAGGCTTCCTTGCGGGGGGATCGATTTAGGGGATCTGAACATGAAGCCAACGCTCTGTCCACCGTACTAAGTTTCCAAGGCAATTCAGCGTTTATTTATTTGTGTTCTTCGAAAAGGAAAACTTCCTTAAAAATTAAGGTTTCGTTTTAGATGCGTCAATTTTTCTATTGTTTAAAATCTTATCCCACTTGTTAAAATGCCGCTGTTTACTTTTTTTTCTTCCCTTTTTTTTAGAAAGTAAAATGTTTGTGGTGTGGTTATGGTAAAATCTCATGCCTGAAGCTCAAGCAAGTTTTTACTTCATTATTTGTTTTATTTTAGTTTAATTATTATTTTGTATTACATATTTGTATTGAACAAATAGATTTTATTCGTAAAGTAATTTCAAACTGATACGCCATTTGATAGATACAATATTTTATTTTGGATTCTTTTCTAGCATTCATGTTTTCTTTTTTCCTAAGAAAAAGGTTGCTCCTAACTCAAACTCTGTGCACAAGCGTTATCAAGTTCATTTTTTTAGTTTATCATTCTTGCATTTAATTATTTTACTTATTCATTTTTTTTAGATTTGCTTGATTGATGTTTTAAACTAAACAAACTAAATCAATAATTTGGTATTAGTGGAATGATACGATTCTCGCTCAAGATGCAGGCTTGGTGAGATATTCAGTGACTCAACTGGAATCACAGGTTCAAATAGTGTTTAATACCATTTTTCTATATACTCAGATGTTCGAACCACTTACTTTAAGAATTTTTTTAAGGAATCAAATTGAAATTCAGACAAAACGGAAATGATTCCTTCCAAAGCAAACTCGTATTCTTTGTTTTAATCGTGATATGTCTGAATGCACGAGACGCAGGTGACGAGTGGACTTACGAAAGGGAGATTTGATGGCATTTTTCGAATTATCTTAATCAGATACCATCAGTTAAGTTTCCTGGAATCATTAAAGTTTAATGGAACAGCGCTTCTGCACGAAACATTTTCAGATATATAAAGAGGCTTTAGATCAATGGATTCACACCCACAATCCTGTCACTTGATTCACCATGAACTCCTATCTGCAACTCCTCACCGTCCTTTGCCTGCTGGTTGGAAGCAGCATCGGTAATTATAATCACAATTTCTTCTCGATTATTTAATAATCTATTTCCAGTCTGAAAGTTTCACTAACAGTTTAATTAGAACTTTCCAAATGATGCTACACGACTTAGAAAACTATATGCAACACACTGACAGCCCGATTATGACGTCCAGAGACTGCAGTCTTGTCTTTGGGCTGTCGGTATATTGCATGTAGTTCTGCTTTAGACTTAGCTTAAGGGTTGTAACTTACTCCTTATTACCTAAGCTTTTGCCTTCAATTTACCAGTTGAACCTCACCATTGCTTGAGGAATCTCGCTGGTGAGCTGTAGTTATTTTAGCAACCAGTTTGTCTTTGGGCTGTCGGTATATTGCATGTAGTTCTGCTTTAGATTTAGCTTAAGGGTAGTAACTTACTCCTTATTACCTAAGCTTTCACCTTCAATTTACCAGTTGAACCTCACCATTGCTTGAGGAATCTCGCAGGTGAACTATAATAATTTTAGCAACCAGTTTGTTGGTAGTCTCAACTTCAATTAGAGAGCATCTTTCTCTAGCTCGATTATTGACTATACCTGACTGGTTAGTCCATAACAAGGTCGAAACCTGTCTCTGGATGTCATAAATGGGCTGCTGGAAAATTGCATGTAACCTTAGTCTTGGTTTAAGGACGGTAGCTTACTGGGCTGTCGGTTTATTGCATACAGTTCTGCCTTTGGCCTTAGCTTAAAGGCGGTAACTTACTCCTTATTACCTAAGCTTTTACCTTCAATTTACAAGCTGAACCGCACCGTTGCTTGCGGACTCTCGCTGGTGAGCTAAATTAATTTTAGCAACCATATATGTTGGTATTCTCAACTTTAATGATAAAACATCTGCCTCCAGTTCGGTTATTGACTATTTCTTTCTGATTAATAATAAATAATAAGAAAAGCCACCCATATGCAAAATTTTAAGGGGAGCTCAGATGTTTCCCCCATGGTTTAGCAGGATATTTTCCCCATAGAAACCGATTTCAGTACAGATTAGTGTTATTAAAATTTGACATGTTTAACAACTTATTCATTGATTGCTAGAGAAGAAATGTTTTTACACTTTTGCAAAGAAAAAAGTACTAAAAGCTAGGAAGTTCTTATTTCAAAGGGGGGGGGGACTTGACCCCCCACTTGCTCCCCCATATGTGCGCCTTTGAAACAAGCACAAACTGCAGTCTTTGGGTGTCATAACTGGGCTAACTGTGCATTGCAGGCAGGGCCGTAACGAGACTTTTGTTTCGATTAGGGTTTTATCAACACACTTCTCAAGAGATCTGTATGATCAATAAAATTCAATTTAATTCGTATATACTTTTGAGTTTTGTTACAGCAAGTTGTTTAACTGGAGGGATGCTACTAAAAGGACATTAATATGAGCAAATATAAAAGGTGATATACCAAGTAGATGAAAAAAAAAAGATGTGTCCATTGTATCTGTACCTCAGAGCCAGAAGGACATAAGTCACATTATGATCATTTTACAGGAGAGAGGAAAAACTTTTGTTCTGGCGCATGCAAAGGATGGGACACGCGCTCTTTTAATTCTGGTAAAAAAATAAAAAGGATTTTTTTTAACGAAATGCGTTCACATGCCTCGATGCCAAATAGACTTCCATATACAGTGCACTAATAAACAGAAAATCACAATTTTTGGACTTAGGTCCTTCTGATTTTGAGGCACAGATAAAACTTCACACTTGTGTATTTGATATCTTTAAAAAGAATAAAAACAAAAGATGCGTGTACTCATATCTCTCAAATTCAAAGCAATTTCTCTCAAATTCACGTGTTTTGACCCTGAAAAAACGTTTAAAATGTAGAGTTTGACACTTTAAAGAATTTTGATGTTTTTCTCAGCGTTAGGTATTCAAAATATGAATGAAATTAAGATTCTTTAAGAAATAATGTTCGCAATAACTACATAACTATATCTACTATTCAGTTGGATATCATCAAGAAAACCTTCGGTTACATCAACTCAGTATATTCCTTTATAATGATAGATTAATTCGGGGCTTAATTTCTAACAAAGAAGTGTGAGAGCCCTATAGAGTTCAGTAATTAATTAAACTTTTAAATACATAGAATGAATTTCACCTAAAATAAGAAAATTCACATAAAATTTAAAGAAGTGCCGAAGCAAAGCACCCACTAGCTCCGATGCAAACAAAATCCTGGTGTCATTGTTTTCTGTAACACCTGCTCCCCCCCCCCCCTTCTTTTTGTCGTGTGTAGTTCCTTTTTTCACTTTCAAATTCAAACAATAAAAAAAAATTTCTGGATATTTAAAATTTTCAATTTTCAATCAATTTTATTTCTGAAATGGTTTTAAGCATTTTATGAAAAAATAGGTTAGAAGTTTTACGTTAAACTTCTGGAAATGAAATGTTTAAAACGGATCCACATTTCTGGAAAAACTTCTAGGCTCACACAGGAACAAAAGCATTTGAATTTCCGGCGTTTATACTACAGATATTTTTCTCGGACGTATTAAATTAAATGTTCAATGAATTGAATTCCTTATCGAACGTCAAAAATATACAAGCTCAGAATTAGTTCTATGCCTTCCTTGGTAAGTAAGTATCTTTTTTTTTTTAATTTTTTAAATTTTTTGACCAACTTTAAAAACTAGAGCAGAAAAACACACATAAAAATAAGATTTTTTTAAGCAAAATACATCGCAGCTTTCATTGCTCATGTGTTCAATTACTAGTAAAGTATAATTCAAATCAAAACACAAAACTCATATCCGTCGTTTTCGTTTTCAGTGTAACTTGCATCGCACTCGAAAAGAAAAAAAAAATCAAAGGCGTTCCAAGAAAACCCTGAGCTACTAATGTGCCTGAATTATGCCAGTAACATACCTAAAAAATAGGAATGTTTCCCGTCAAAAGTCAGTAATCTTGCTCAAATTAACCTGGAATCTTCCTGAAGAATTTAGGAACCTTTAAAATAAAAGCAAGTCATGTTTTTGGAATAAATCAGAAATATTCCCAAAAAATCTTGTATAAGTTTATTAGCTTGACACCATCCTACATTACCAAGAAAGCTTCTTAAGCATTTCAAAAAATGCGGCCAAAGCCAATCCAGAAATCCAAGCAAATATCCAAGATCTAATTTGCCTGCAATTCTTGGAAGGCTATAGTGTCTAGAGACTGCATTTTGCCCTCATTCGGGGCTCAATCAATCTGGACGAGCCGTAATTGTGCTAAACACGAAACACTTAATAAAAAAGCTGAATACATTTTGACACTGGTAGCTAAGAATATTTTTCACAAGATCGAGAAGTCTGCATTCATGCAACTTGTAGCAATTCAAGAAACTTTTTTTGCAAAAATATGTAATTTTCACTTGGGACTTGTGGTAATGAGTGAAATTCAGGAACGTTACACGGAAATAATCTGTAACGTTTCGGAACTTATTTTTAGTGCGGTTAAAGTAATAGAAGAACTAAACACAAGTTAGCATTTGGATGATTATTACGGAAAACGTAATGCTGATAAGTTTTCAGTATCAGTACCTCAAAGTGTGTGGTACTTTTTAATAATTTTTTAAATGTAGAGTATCCATACAAGAAATCTAGAAGAAAGTTTCGATGTACTCCAAAAATAAAGTAAAAAGTTGAAGTAAATATAGTTCACTCAATTTTGAGGTCACACGTAAATATTTCCGACATTATTGCCGTTTTTAGTTTTTTGGTGCAGTTTTTGTCCATATATCTCTGTGGATCTGTATTTTCAGCATTTACGGGCATAAAGTCATAATATAGAGCAAGGTTAGGCATTAAGGGGCTTTAGAGGTGTTTTTTTTTTCAGAAGTTACAACCTCACATTCAAAAACTTGTCGAAAAGAAAGTGATTATCCTCTTTTTGATGCTGTGAAAGTTACTGGTATAACATGCCAACCTCACCTAGATCCTAGACTTCAAATTTAGTTGTATTTAGTTCTTTGACTTCATGTGTTCTAATAGGATTCTATTAAATTTTACTTACAAAATTATCTATATTTTTATAAAATAACCAGCTTTAGTTACCCCAACCAGCTTTAGTTTTAAACTTTGATTGTACTTCTTTATTGGCCACAAAGTCCGCAACTCTGGCAGTGCTTGCGAAGTCGGAGTCGGAGTCAAAGGCTTTAAAATTCCCGCAGTTAGAATCGGTCATTTTGCCTCCGATTCCGCAGCCGTGAGCGTAGATCCTGAAAGATTGCCAACTCCTGCTAAAGAATGTTCTAAGAATAACACGCATTGTTTGTTGAATTTCGCAAATTGAACACGCATCGGAGAAGTCACTTGACGGAATTTCTGCCCAGCGAAGTTGGGTTTGCGTAGGTTAGGTAATTACAACTTTTTGCTGAATAATATAAAGCTATTTTACTGATATATTTCAACTAAAAATTAAACGTTGGAAAGTAGCGAATTCCTGGTAACTTTTAACGTCGAAAGTAAAAAGTTTTTTGACTCGAAAAAAAAAATCATAGTAATATCTGGCAATCACAAAGTAAATATTATTATTAACTTTTTTTTCTAGGACAAACAAACTCGTTCAATGGATATGGAAGAGGAACTGGAGAAGGATATGGATTTGGAGAAGGTTATGGTCAAGGAGCTGGCTATGGGTATGGAGAAGGAGCAGGTTTCGGATATGGTCAAGGAGCTGGTTACGGATATGGAGAAGGAGAAGGCTTTGGATATGGACAAGGAGCAGATTCCGGATATGGAAGAGGCCTAGGGTATGGTCAAGGAGCAGGTTATGGCGCAGGCTCTGGTTACGGGGAAGGAGCAGGATCTGGCTATGGATCAGGCGCTGGAGCCGGATCCGGAGCTGGTGCTGGATCAGGATCTGGAGCTGGGAGAGGTGCTGATTCTGGTGCTGAATCTGGAGCAGGAGCTGGATCTGGGGCAGGAGCTGGATCTGGGGCAGGAGCTGGGGCAGGAGCTGGGGCAGGAGCTGGTTCTGGAGCTGGAGCTGAGTCTGGATCAGGGGCAGGTACTGGATCTGGAGCAGGAGCAGGATCTGGGTCCGGAGCAGGAACTGTGTCTGGAAGAGGATCTAGAGTAGGTTACAGTGAAGGTTCAAGCTCCGGATATAGTGCAGGCTCTGGATATGGTGCAGGATCTGGATATGGCGCTGGCTCTGGATATGGTGCAGGCTCTGGATATGGTGCAGGATCTGGATATGGTGCAGGATCTGGATATGGTGCTGGTTCTGGTTATGGTGCAGGCTCTGGATATGGAGCAGGTGCGGGTTACGGCGGTGGATATGGTTCTGGTGCAGGGTATGGTGCTGGCGCTGGATATGGTGCAGGAGCTGGATATGGGGCAGGATCGGGATATGGTGCAGGCGCAGGATATGGTGCAGGAGGAGGATATGGTGCAGGAGGAGGATATGGTGCAGGAGCAGGATCTGGTGCAGGAGCAGGATATGGTGCAGGAGCAGGATATGGTGCAGGAGGAGGATATGGTGCAGGAGCAGGATATGGTGCAGGAGCCGGATATGGTGCAGGAGGAGGATATGGCGCAGGAGGAGGATTTGGTGCAGGAGGAGGATATGGTGCAGGAGCCGGATATGGTGCAGGAGGAGGATATGGCGCAGGAGGAGGATTTGGTGCAGGAGGAGGATATGGTGCAGGAGCCGGATATGGTGCAGGAGGAGGATATGGTGCAGGAGGAGGATTTGGTGCAGGAGGAGGATATGGTGCAGGAGCCGGATATGGTGCAGGAGCGATATAGTTTTTGATTGTCATGTGTATTACAATACAAATAAAATTCAATATTTAAAAGCAATATCGTTTTGTATTTTACCTAAAACTTGTTTACACTCAACGAACAAACAATTAAAAAAAAGTTTTATCGTATTTTGTTATTTTAAATATATTTTAAATAACAAAATAGAGTGTATATATATATATATATATATATATATATATATATATATATATATATATATATATATATATATATATATATATATATATATATATATATATATATATATATATATATATATATATATGTATGTATAACCCTTAGCTATAAGGCATTTTTCGAAAGTTAAAATTTCATTGCTCCCAACCTCTTCAACAGGTTCTTTTGTTCCGATGGACAAAAGAACCTGTGCAAAATGTCCCTTCAATCGAACAATTTCTAGGGGTGCCTCAAATGCCTTAAAGTTCAGTCTGTCCTAGAAATCTAGTAAAAAGATTTCAAAAATTGCATTTTTCTGCAACATCACAACAATTTCTAGAGAATAAATAAATTTTATTAGGACTAATAATTTCGGTAGAATCAAAGCATAGTAGAATAAACCAAATGAATAAGCCAAAACCATTTCGTTTTTCATAAGTGAGAATTTAGTATCAGTAGGGCAGTTTTTTGTGGTCTTCAGCAACGATGTGTGAAGTGAAACATTTTTTTCCCTCACTTTCATCTTCTGTGAGAATATTATTGTGTTCTTGAATTAATTTTGCACCACTTTCTGCAATATTATTCACAAAATTGTTTTATCAAGTTTTTTCCTTCCCACTTATAATATCCAAATAGACCCTTCCAAGTTGGAGCCTTGGTTAAGGAAATCGGGATTGATAGAAAATTGGGTAAGGAAATATTTTGTAACAGGTATTACTAAATATTTATCAGCTTCTAGCACAATTTGAATCATAATTCTCTTAACCGTATTTGGAATAATAAATCTAATAAGGAAAGAGCCATAATTTCGTGAGCTATTTGTATATGTATCTATATTTTTAAGCTATGGTTGGAGAAGTTTTTGAGAGTAACTTTACTGATTTCTGGATCAATAAACTGATAATTTATCAGTTGACACATGAATAGAAAATCCAGATAGAGAGTTTTAACAGCTACCGGGAAGAGAAAGCAGGTTCGAACGTAGACTCAAGCACAAGAAAAATACATAACGTTCTTAAAAAGTTCCTCTCCCTTTTAGATAACTCAAACTGACCCTAAAGTAGTTAAATCTTGAGTACACAAAGAGCCTTTGACATACACCTAGCACAACTTTATAGTTCCAGGCTTACGAAATGATATCCCATAATTTAGAATCCCGGTAAGAATACTATAGCTAATTCTAACATGTCTCGATGTTCATCACGCTGTTGTTTCTGAATAGAAAGGTGTTGTTCAAGAAATCCCAGCATGGTTGAGAATATATCATCAAGTACTTCCATGGTTATCAGATATATATCTTTTTTGCTAAATTTTGTCCTGATTCTCTGTCAACTGTCGTCAAAACCACCGTTGTTTGGGTTATTTGAAACTAGAAGCTAAAATCACAAGCTGTTGATGAGACATATTGTTATTCCATTTCGTCATATTCTTTTCTCTCATACAACTCCTTTTTTTCTTCTTTCTTTTTTTTTCTCTCCTCTTTTTGTGCTAATTTTTTGTCAGCACCAACCATGGAGACCGAGTGTCCTTTTTCGCACTGAAGAATTCAGATTTCCTATATTTTTCATTTTTGATATCTTTCAAAGCATCTGCACGCGCAATGACAGAGAAATGATCCATAATTTCAGACTTCTCTCCTCAAAAAGGTCTTTTCTCCTCCTCTTTTAACCTGAAATTCTTGAAAAAAAAAAAAAAAAATCTGTAATTGTTTCATGCAACATAGTTAGGCTGACTTATCAATTCAGTGTCCGTTCTTCTAGTAGGAATTCCTGATTTTTTTTTTTTTTTTTTTTGCCAGAAAACAGAAATTCTTGAAGCAATAACGCTGCATTTCTTGCTTTTTTGTCATTGTAAAAAAGAAAAAAAAAACGCTTAAAACTTGCCTACTTGATGCTATTTTTACTCCAGCAATTTCATTGGAAATGTAATCAAGTTGATTGATATAAAAATATCTTCTTAACTTGGGCGTAAACAGCTACCGGTAAACGTAGTAGTAAAAGACAATGCTGTGCTTGGTTGGAAAATAAGTAAAGAATGCACATTTTGTAAAAATAGAGTTATCGCACAAAGTGAAAATTAATGTTAAAAGATAATGTTAAAAAATAAATGAAAATTTATACTAGGCATCATTATAATGCTTAGATTTGAATTCTCTTTTCAAACTGTTTACTCATATAGAATACAATACTTTTTACAAATAATTCTAAGCACATGAGCAAATGAATGCATGCAGAATCAACAAGCGGAGATTGACAAAAATGACATATAAACAGGACAGGTCTCTGGCAAGTCCTCAAATCCATAATATCAAAGATGCTAAAAAAAAAGTGCGCCACAATCCTAGACATTAACTCATAGAATATTTACATTTTACATATTATGTTGGTTTTTTTCTCACAACTTTCTTAAATTGTTCATCTTTTTCCGCCAATTAAAGAAAATATTCCAAATTAAAAAAATTAGGCTGCACAAGCAGAATGGTATGAACATCACAGTACAAATAGGTAAACTGTTTTTAAAAAAACCTGAAATTTTATGTTAAAAGTTATTGGCATCTATGTTGCCAGTAACTTTAACTGTAAAATTCTATTTTACTGTAAACTTTTACAGTAGAATAAACGAAAATTAAAAAGCGAAAAATGCGAGCAGCAGGTTCGATCTCGGAGCCTTCGGATTGGCAGGTGGCTTTGCTGCCCACCATATGAGTTGGGGCACATCGAGTGAGGGGAAATACGGTGTTATGTTCTTTGCACCGTATGTCACGTGGTGTATCAATTGGCGCTGCAATCGTTTATTTATTTCAGAACGATTTACTGTAATTTTTTTCTGTACTATAAACATTCCATTTTACAATAATATTTACCATAAAAGTTTCCTGAATTTTTAACAGTGTATCTTTCACCGATTCAAAATGCAATTTGATGAAACTTGTAGGAGTCTTCTTCTCGAGAATTCAGAGTATAGTTCTGATAATCTACATGAGTTTTAGACCCAATGTGAATTTAAAAAACATGTAACTATTGCATGTTTTATAAGTTACATTGTAACAATCTCGAGTTCATTTAGCATTAACTATATATTTTGCTTTATTACTAAAAATATTTGGCAAAATAGAAGAAAAAAAAAACATCTAAACTAAACACACAGAATTTCATGAACTGATTCAGTATTTTCATAATTCATAAGCAAGTAAATCTTGAATCACAACTTTTAATAATGCACTAGCTGCGTGCCCGGCGTTGCTCGGGCTACCTAAAAAATAAAAGAAATGTCCAGTTGATGTTTTTGTATCACTCCGACGTCAGTTTCTAAAGCGTTAAGGAATAAATAAATACGCGTAATGCAAGGTTTGCATAACACCAGTAGAGCATATTTTCGGCAAAAATCTCATTAACGTTAATCATAGTTATCAAAGATACAAGTTATGAGTATTTTCTATTAGCACAAAAAATGAAAATATATGCATTATCAACTATAATCTGTGCTCACGTTAGACTGAATTACATCTAAAAGACTATACCTGAAATATTTATATACAATTACAACCCGCTTTTTACATAAAATGACGCATACTGTTTGGTTGATTAAGTGAAACAAAAGCACCAAGACTTAATAAATACCAATAAGCATTAATTTAATACCAAGTCATAAGATTCCAATTAAGCTATAGTTAAAATCCTTAAAAACAATCTTTTTTGTTCAACTCTGTTTCACTTAAAGAAATCCAAACAATCTTAATTTAATTTACAGTGTTCCTTTAACGATACAAACTGCATTTCAAAAATAGAAACAGGAAGGAAAAAAAGAGTTATTACAATTCGAAAACTCACCCGTAGTGACGGGAAAAAGTCTGACAAAATAAACATAATTAGTCGCACATCCTAAATTTTCCAAAATATGAGGCTGGTCAATGAGAAACTTGCACTACAATAAATAAACTTTACTAAAGAAGAACTCTTATATGCTGAAAAGAGTTAAGAACGTTGACTGTAAAAAAAAAAAAAAAAAAAAGACAGACGATAAAAGAAAGCTATGTCCGAATAGAGCAACCAATTTTAAACTAATTTAAAATGAAATTCTACATGGAAACGTTGTTTTAAGATCTGGACAACAGCCAAAAAAATTCGCAACTCCAATAAACTATAGGAAGCACTGCAGCCACTGTCTAATGGCGGATGAAAAACGTAAAACAAGCGCATGCCGTCACTTATAACTTGCTTTGACGCTTAGTGAATGAGAGTAATTTTTCATCGTACTTGTGGGAAACTTTCTTTTCTATTCTTCTGAAATTGCATAACACCATAAGCTGTATGAAGCCTGTAATTTACCCCAAAGAAAACACGTGGAATGGAATGTTTTACCTTTTTTTTTAGTATTATTAATCGCCACAGGGTAGCGTATTGGAGCTCTGGAGTTGCGAATATCTTTTAAAACAATTATTAGAATTTTATTTGCTCACCCATATGCAAAATGGCAACAGGAAAGAAATAAAAATTCTTGAATAACGTAATGTTTATTAACGTTTTAATTAATATCTCCGCTAATTAAAGTCGTACAATAATGAGATTGGTCCTATTGTTTTCTTCGAAAAATTTCGAATTGATCGGTATCTCGTTCGACTCTCGATTCGCAGCGGTTCTCGAAAAGATCGATCTTCATATGGACAGACAGACGGACGCGAACAGATATTAATAGTATGGATGTGTAAAGAAATCTACTTACTGTGATACAAATGTACTTTCAGCTTCTTGGAACTTCTTAGATTTTTTTTTTTTTTTTGCTTCTCCGGTTGTTCAGGGAAAGAACAAATCTTTGGCCTTTTGCACAGGGACACATTCATTCAGTTTAATTACATAAAAACTTAAAAATTGACCGCCGCAAAATGTACACTTCCATATAAGCCAAAATTGCAAGCAACGTGCTTTGCTTTGTTTTTTGCAGCAAACCCAGAATTTTGAACCTTTGACCGAAATTTGATACTTAGCGCGAAGGCATTTTAACCACTTCCTCGTACAATTGCTGTCGAACTTGTCCTTTTTCATCCTTTGTTTATGCTGGATCTACGGGGGGGGGGAGGAACAAGCCGGGGTTCTTGCCCCGGCGGCAACTTTAGGGGGGCGTCAGATTCGAGTGGTGCTTCCGATAGAGAAAAAGACTTATTATAAGAAATTCTGGAAAGTACTCTAAGTATTAAATAAACAGCTGCATATTTTACAAAAGAAGTCTGAAAATGGAGGGGGGGGGGCCGAGCAGCAAGCGACTCTCAACACAATCGTTTTTAGATGTTGCGCAGGGGGATAAGAAAGCACTTTTGGTGCGACTGAACTGGAACACGTGTACTAGCCACATAGTAAAATTCAATAAAAATCTACGAAATACTGATTGTTTCCTCATTTATCAGCTGGCTTCTGGTGTAGGCACTGTGCTACCACCTATGGCGGCACATTTTACGATGTCAAAGTAAAGAAGAAAAAATATATATATTGTATATATCGTCGCCTTAGAGCAACAGTAGAACATCTTAGTGTTATTCCTGGGATTGGATGCCTTACTGTTGCTTTGAGGCGATGATATATTTTTTTCCTTGGGATAGAAATTATGTCAGGTTCAAAACTATACAATAGTTTTTTTTTCTAAAGCACCTTTAGTTTAGAAATAAGGGGGGGGGGCAATTTCAGCATGAGCAACCACTATACCAGGGTTTATGTGGGTTTAGATAACTACCGGAAAAGGGGTGCAGGGCCATGACGATGGCAAAAAATTATATGAGTGCATGAAATAAGTGTCATCTGAATTTATTCAAAAAGCATCTTAAATATAGAGAGAAGATTTAGCTTATGGTGTAAAATGGAGTCAGAGAGTCAAAACTAGATTTAAATACTATTAGAAATATAAACCTAATTGCAAGCATGACATTCACTCAAACCGGGGGAGGGGAAGTGAGAGTGTTGAGAAGTGGGTGGTTAAGGGGCTCCCCCCCCCCCTAGAAATTGCTTGAAGTTCTAGCTCTAACAATAATGCAATTTCGGATGATCTTTGATGATGCGGGGAGGAGAAATTTGGGGGCTCTCCCTCGGAAACTTTTCAAAATTGATCGACGAACTTAAAACGAATTTTAATCCTATCTTCAACGATGTTGGCGAGAGCAACGCTCTCGTGAAGAATTTCCGAAGTTAACTTTTAAAATGCAGTTTTAAGAGGATCTTTTTAAATTACATTCCTCGGTATTTTTCGAAATTTAAATTCAAGAAATGCAATTGCAGATGATCTTCAATGATGTTATCAAGGAGTTTGGGTGCGATCCCCCGGAGAATTTTTCAAAATTGAATCTCTAAAATAGAAATTTTGGACGTTTAATGATGATATTAAGTTGAGAAGTGATTCGAGGATCTCCGGAAAATTCTACAAGTTGAAGTCTGAAAAACGAAATTTGAGACAATCATTAACCCCTTCAGCAAAAGGGAGCAAATTCCTCTCAGAAATATTAAAAAAGATTGACTAAATCTGCTTTTTTAAAAATAATTTCAAAAATTAAGCGTCTCCCCCTCTCTCGCCCAAAATCATTCAAGATCATCTTAAACTTTGGCTTCAATTTCATAAATGTGTCGAGTGACAGTCCCCGAAAACTCCTCCCCTAACGAAGGTCAGCCAAAATACCTTTTTGGAGCTTCAATTTCAGAGAAAATTGATTCGCTACCTGAAATCGTCTAAAACTGCGTTTTTCGAACGATGACTTTAAATATTAGTAGGGGAAAAAAAACCCGTAGCCACCCTTGCAAAAATGGCCGAAGGTAATCTACAATTGCGTTTTTAGAAATTCAATTGCAAAATTGTCGTTCCTATTATCAAAGATCGCCCAAAACTACGTTTTTTTCAACTACAATTAGGATGGTATTCCAGGGGAGAAATCTCGGGATCCCGTCCTAATTAATCAGGAATATTTTACTTACTATTAGGTTCTAATGTTTTCCCCCAAAGGGAGAGGGGTGTAACACTTAAAACCCTCCCTTGTACACGGCGCTGATTCTAGCATTTCCCCTTTCAGCAACTACATAGTACTTGTACTCCTTATTCTATATACGCTGTGATTTTGAGGGTGGCTTTTGAATTACGGCGAAAACTGGATGATTAAAAGCAAAGCATTTGTATCTGTTTTCGCCTCTTTTTTCCGAAGTGGAAGAAAGAGGAGAGGGAGTTTGTTTTTAATTGCAATTTGTGCAACGGTATACCTCCGTTTTACCCAAAAAATTGTTCATAATGACATTTTTAGTAAAAAATATTTTTAAATCAAATTATTTTGAAGTTTTGCCCCCCCCCCCCCTCGGAAAATTTCTAGATCTGGCACTGTTTCGGACGATCCAGAAAATTAAGTCAATGTTTCCAATTCAGAAGTTTCTGCTGAAATAGACGTGCAGGAAGTTGAAAATGATTTGTTTTACTTATTCTGTAGGTGTAAGATAACACAATGTATTAATTAGCGATTAAATTTGAGCATCGCAATGATGAAGAGCTGAAGTTCCAAAAAACTTCTTTTTCTTCATGTAGAAATGAGCTTTGTACCAAAAATTTCACGCATTTCTTAGTGGAAAAAATTATCTCTAATTTTTCTGAGAGATAGTTTTGTCGCTTTTAAAATGATAATACAATATTCAAAGTAGAACATTCTACAAAATTCATATTTGCCGGTTCTAGATTGTATTCACTTCACTTGTAGCGCATGCACTAGATCAGACGTTCTGAAACTTCATAAACTTTCATCGCTCATAATTTTTAATATTACAATACAATCAAATACTAAAATAACAAGTTTCGCTAAACGTCGCAATACGTGAAACTGATAATATGACTATTGGTTATTTTTTCTCACACTCTAATGACCTGGATTCCGTCTAATATATAAAAATACAGATAAAATTCGAAATAAGTACAGGAGCTGAACTCTCGTGAACCCCGTACAAATTAAGCCCTGGAGACTAGCTTCAAAGTTCTTGCTTACAAATACAACCTAACTTTAAAGCCACCGTCAACGTGAAGCAAATCAACTTTCTGCATGTAAAATTAATGATGTAGTTAAATAAAGAGAACTTTGATGTAACGTTAGCTCGCAATGCAAAACAAACATTAATGCAACTCCGGGCAAGAAGTAAATCAACGAGCAGTAGACAAATTGAGTATTCTTCTTCGTAACGTGCGAAGATTCAATCTCTGAACAGGTAGGAAAAGTTATGCGAGAACTTGTGTGGTCACGAAATCCCGTTGAAGTATACGTACGAAGGCACTGAACGTGACCAAAGGCAAAGAGAAGAAAAATGGTCACCGATTTAATCTTTTACAACTTCCCCCCACAAGGTGCCAGTTTTTTTTCAACGGCCAATGAAATGCCGTTTCTGACCACCCACTGCAAGGAGATTTTTTTCCCTTGGTGAATAGGATGATTCACTAAAGTTATTGTTGAAAGTAGCGATGATACTCATCCTTTACCGCTAAATAATGTGAAGTCCAATGAAATACTCATTTCAGTGAAAGCAACGGTTAAGGGAGGGGGAGGGAGGCGAAAATAAATAAACAAATTAAGTAAAATGCGTAAATTAATCAAATATTTTTTTCTCTCAGATCATCCTCCGGCTCAAATTTGTCATTGCATCTAGGTCGAAGCTATTTCTCCAAAGTTAGTTGCTACATTTCAATTTTTTGTGCTGAATATTGAAACTGATGGCTTTATGATTTTATCTAAGTATAACAAAAATAAATAAATAAATAAATAAATAAATAAATAAATGAAATAAAGAAAAGAAAAAAAAAAAAAAACGAAAGAATACAAGCAAAGCTACTAAAAGTCGTAATCATGGTAGCAAAACTAAATGTTAATTTTAGTCGTGAAAATGAATTCCATTCGCAACACTGACCTGTATACTACCTGGACCGCGCATCGCAGGTTCTGACGCGCGGAGAAGTAGAAGCGAATAGAAGCTCTTGGGATCCGCCATGCTCACCCCCAACTCGAAGTGAAACTAATGATTGGTGTATTGAGCTGCGCGCTTTAAATTTAGTTATTTCACTAAATATAAGCGAAAAAACCGTTTCATGTTGAAAAACTAACATCATATAAAGTCTAGCATCGTTTCGTCTGGAACAGACGTTAAAAACATTCAGTTTTTAATTTTAATGAAATAGAAACCTGTCGAAAAATGGGTGTTAAAACCGTGATGAGATTCGTCAGTGCAATATTATACCGATTCAGACCTCCCCCCCCCCCGCCCCCACCATTTTAAAACCGAAACATCGTCTTATTTTGTTTTTAAAGTATTTTTATTTTTTAACTAAAGGCCGGATTAGAAAAGAATTGTTTAATTTAAGAAAAGGTTCCTATTTTTTAAAAATATAAGTAAGAGATACGCCCGCTTACCGAATATTTGATTTAAAAAAAATTTAACAGTACAATTTTTGCCTCTGTCCAATTTTAAATAAAGAATGTTTTATACACTAAAAATGTATTTCCATAGAACTCCTAAATTTGTCTATATTAAATATAATTAATAAAAAATAAAATATGTTTATCAGCAATTCTGAACAAATTGATATTGCTTGAAATATCGTTACAATTTATTCAAAAAAGTCAATTTGTTTTTAAACAATTTTTAATATTGCATATGGTCAGGGGTGAACTCGAGTAAAATTTTTTGAAACTATGAGGAAGTTCTTCAAACATACACAAAAATCATTTTAAAAAAAATATTTAACAAGTCAGCAAATGCGAATGGCTTTATAAGAAAAACTTTCAAGTGTACAACTACGTATACATGTACAAATTCCTATTTCAAGTGAAATTGAATATAAAGCACTTCAAGCACTAAATGCTTCTTAATTCCTAAATATCTCCTAGCTGTAATATAATGTTAGAATATAGTATTAGAGAAAATAAATAATCACATCTACAAATGGAATGAAATACCTTTAAAATTTAAAACTTGTTCCAACATTCATTAAGAAATTACTTTTAAAGTATTTGCGTTTGTTTTACACTTTCAATTCTGATTTCACAATGATTATTAGGGAGTCTACCAAATTAATCAAACTGTCCCAAGCAAAATGAATAAATAGCGAAAATTTATAAAAAGTTAGCTTAATGCCATTTATTAAAAATAAATCATGAATTTTAAAAAAGATTCATAAATGACAACAAATTATAATAACATAAATAAAAAAATACTAAAAATACATAGAATTCATAAAATTGTACATTACACGTGCATGCGAAGTTTATTTACAATAAATATTCAAAGTCAATTTTAAAAACTTGAAATAATATTAATAAATTATTGATTATTAAATAAAATTAGTTTAGAAAATTTTTTGCGAATCATTTGCTTGTGCATGGCTTCATTATTCATTTTAGCAACGTGATATAACCTTATTTTCATGTAAATTTGACAAACTGATTTTACTAAAGAGACTACATGATTGCTATCAGGAGGAGTGTCAAACATATGCTCTTTAAGTGAAGGGAAAATGGGCATTTTTTCTTTACATATGCTTTCTAGAACTACTGAACAAATAGCTTGTTCAAATATAAATCTGTGGCAGAAATGAAACAACAAGCAACAAAAAACTTAATAAAATCAACATAAAATAACAATGGCAAAGGAAAATCTTGATTTAAAAGTGAATTTGAGAAAAAATGCAAAGCGATAACAGTAGCAGAACGCTCGATCAACACTGACTTGGGGGTGAGCAAGATGGCGTTCAAATCACTTCAGCTCGGAAACTGCGATGCTCAGTCCAGCTAGAATACAGGTCAGTGATTCGCAATTCCAATAAACTATAGGAGGCGCTGCAACCTTTGAATGAGGTAAAACAAACGAATGATGAAACTTATAATCTGCTTTTAAGCTGAGCGAATGACAGTAATGCTTCATCGTGTTCAGGGGGGGGGGAATCTTTTATATTTTTTTGAAAATGCATTACACCATGGACTATCCGAAGTCTCTTATTTTCCACAGAAAAAAAACGTGAAATGGTATCTTATACCTCTTCCGGTAGTTTCTTAAATCACCGCAAGGTAGCGTAATATTCAAATTTTCGAGTTCAACCATACAGAATTTCTTGATTTATTTCCTCGGATTCCAATTAAAAAAAAAAAAATAGCTCTCCTAATGCTCGTAGAAACTTCGAAGAAATTGCATCTTAGGCAGAAAATTTCAAGCTTTCGAGTGAACAAAAACTTAAAAATGTACATGAAATATTTCTCCCTGATGTTCTCAAATTTATGTGAAAAACAAACTTAAAATTGAATTAAAAAAAGAACAAAATCGAATTTTTGAAAAAACGTGTCGAGCTTATGCGCCAAATTTCGTGAAAATCGACCGAACGGTCTAGGTCTGGACACAAAGCTCCTCATAGACATATATCCAGACTTTCTGCTTTACTATCAGTACAAATTTTAAAAACATTTCAAGGTACTATGCTATCAACCAAGAACATTTACTTGCTGTGGGAAAACTTTTAAGTTCTTTAAATGGCAACACTGTTATCCAAGCATTTCGGACGAGCAGTGCCTATACCATGTGAGTTTATTTAGACATGTTCAATTGTTCTGTTCTAATCTATGCTTGTTCATTTAAATTTTAAATTAGTTTATGTTTTTTGTTTTAATAATGTTGTGTAGTTAATGTTAGTTTCATATATCTATTATCACCGTGTGGCAGAAGTTAGTTTGGAATTAAGTTTCGCGACACTTGCAAAGTATTTCCTCCCTAAATCAGTACCGTAAATGCGGGCTACTTTGGCCCAGATTTTTAACTTTTCTCATTTTTTTACAATAATTTTATAACTACTCATATCTCCAAGCTGTGGAAACATGTTTTACACATCTAGAGGGCTCTTAATTTAATTTTTGAATAGTGATCAGTTTATTTCCGAGTATTTTTACGCTTTATTAGTGTTTTTTATTTAGATTAATGTTACCCTTGCATTTGGGTTACTTTGGCTCAAAATGGTTTTCCCTATTTAAAATCGCTGTTGAACTAACTAGAGTCAAAAAAATAAGTGTGTTCATACGAAAAACTATTTATTTGAATGAAAAATACATTTTAAAGAAGTTTGAGTCACACCTATTTGTTTTAAGGAAAATTATTACTATTATATTTTGTTTTTTAATAGGTGTGGGCACACCTAGTTATTGTTTCAGAAATTACCGACGGAGAACAGTCATCTTTTCATCAGTTTTGGAGGTTGAATAATTTTACTAAGACAACACCATTTGTAAAACAAAGGATCCTAAATTTTCGGTCACTTCCAAAACGTTTTGGTGCATTCCATTACTCTACACATTCGCTCCTTCTTCTCTCGCATCAGCTATCTTTGGAAACCTGAGCTCATTCCATTCTACAATAATAAAATTCCATAAACTTTCTAGCAAATTCAACAGTATTTGTAATATGCAGATGCAACTGAGTAAACCTTTTTCTAAACCTTCTGCTACTTTTAATTCCTCTCCATCTTTCATGATGAAAGCCATGTAACCGAGCCCAGATGAATTGAGCCTGCAATCTTTCTATTTATCTGTTGCCGAGAGTTCTAGGTTTTTTCTTGTGTTTTTCTTGTTTAGAGTCTTAATTTCAGCTATTCTTTACTTTTCCAAATCTCTCTGGCGAATTTTTTCAAGTTTTTATGCTGGGCCAAAGTAGGTCGTAATTTTTAGGTAAAGAGATCTGTTGTCATTGTCAATTAAAAAAAAAGCCTAAACAGAAATGTGAAGTACAACTATACTACGGCATAGAGTATTAAATAGCGCTCATAAATAGGTATTTGAAAAACTCTTAGCTGATGTAGAACTGCTTCTACATGGGGAAGTTTGAGAGGTTATGAAGGCATATATTAGCACAAGGAACGCAGAACCACTAGTGTTGCTTCTTAAGCAGAGCTATAGTTGTATCTTTTTATTCATGTGGGCCAAAGAAGGACCCTTAAGCCAAAGTAGCCAGCGTTTACGGTATCAAATATCCAGTGCTCGCACATTTTTAAGCCATGCCCCATTTGGTATTTATTCTTCGACTCGTAATCTCATTAAACGATCTTCTAGTTAATGATTCGTGAATTTATTAGCATGGAAACTGATCTCTTTGGTATACTGGTGGTAGAGCCTTTACAAAATGAAAAGTAGGTAGTAAAGAACCCAACATTTTTGAAACTAATTTTGAACTGATTTAAGTCGGGGACACTTGGTAGTAAATGTTGTTCATTAATAGCATAGAAACATAAAATCTCTATAAAAAAAATGTTCAAACAAAATAATAAAATCAACAGCATTAATAATCAGCGCAAAAGTATCAATTTAGGATGGAGGAAGCATTTCTTTTGGCGCGTTGAAGGTAAAATTACATATGTAAATCAGAAATAATAAATTGAATAGAATATTTTTATGTTTTTAATATAATGTTATGATACGCATTTGTACTATATCTTGGGAAAAGGATAATCCTATATTGAATCTATTCTTGAAACTGTACCAACTTAAGCTCAAAGATTCTCTGAAATAAGTAATTTTGGGCACGTGTAATATAAATGGTACTTACAGTTCTCTGAGAGAAAATGATATATCTTTGCAAATGCTGATATCGCAATTTTAGCTCTTGCACTATAAGGCACGATAATCTGCATGCATGCACGCACTAAAAACAAAACAATGTTCACTAAAAGCTAAAAATTACAACTTAATTATTTTTTATCACACCTAGAAAGTTGTATTATCTGAATAAAAAAATATCTGATTTAATTTTTTTCATTTTGCTACTTAGGTGAGAAATACATATTAAAGAAATTATTTACGTAGAAATTAATAGCCCCACTTATTATTTTCATTGTAATAAATAATATGTTCTTTGAAGGCTTTCTTTTGTTAGAGATTGTCTTTTTTTTCATTTAATTTCATTTATAAAGACGAAAGATTATTATATGTTTTCAACTTCTACAGAATCTCTTTAGAGTTTTTGTAAAAAAAATCTTTAAGCAAGCGATAACCGCAGGAAAACTATTCCTTCTTTAAAAACTTCTGTTTTTATTCATGCATATGCACTAACATCAAAGGTCTTTTGCTCAGTACTATATTATGCACAAATTGTTTGCCTTCGTCTTCTCGCTATCAAGATGTAAAATCTTAACGCTCTCTAATTTATTTATTTATCTTAGGAAACATATATTTAAAAAAAACGTGGTTCAAGTTCATAAATTTTAATATAATTTTACAATATTTTTTAACCATTTGTAAAAGGTTTTATCGCTATGCTTTTCAATTTTGATCTCCCTTCAGACTATAAAACTTTTATTTATCAATTCATTCGCTTATTTATTTACTTCATGAACTTCCTGGTACAAAACGAAGCGTAAAAACAGAAGATTTACAGTGGAAATTTTCTTCCTTAAGGTGTATGTAAAAACACATACTACTTTTACTTTAATGAAACAAAAATACCTCAAATATTTTTTTCCCTATACGTTTGCTTCTTAACATGAGTAAACAAATCTTTAAATCTCTATTCATTGTCATTTTTCAGATAAACAATAAAATAGAGCGAAGTAAAACTAAATTGAGACATCTGTTCTAACACACATTAACACTTAGACAGTGCAATAAATCCAGTTTTACGACTGAATGTATTAGACCGCCGTCTATTGTTAAAAGAAAGCAAAGCTACTTGACAAATAGTATATTGTAGAATTTGTGACAACCTGTCGGATTTTATCACAATGTGTGTCACGCGGCAAACAAATTTCGTGTGAAGAAGTATTTTCTCGTGAATTTAAATTTTTCTTTCAGCTTAAGAAATATTGTCCGCTTTCCGTAACACAGGTGGCAGTGATTTTCAAATAACCGTTTACATTTTTATCTATGTATATCACTTCGCTAAATTAATACGTGTACATCGAAGTATATCCCTCGTTTTCTCATTAATGAAATTCATATTGTTTTCATATTATTCAAAATGCACTGTTTCTTACGCGTGCACAAAATGTATTTTTATTTTTTTTTATTTTTTAAATTCGATTTTGTTTTTTCTTAGTTTCATTTCTAAGTAAAATTTTCACATAAAATTCCCAAATTTGAAAGAAAAGGTTTTCAACACATTTTATTTTTCTCATACCAATCCAAAGGACCGATTCTTTTTGTTTGATGAACGTTTTTCAAACTTTCTAAGTTGGTTAGAGCGCCTGCATTTTAGATTTTAAAAATAAGAAAACCGAGGTTCAACAGTACAGCTCATTAAAAATGAGTAAAACGAGTTTTAGCTTTTTTGAGCAATCACGTTGCTTATTGTTCTGACTTGACTGTTTTACTGTTTTGTATTCCTATAATTTTATTCCCCCCCCCCCCCGTCTTCCTCTGCAGCACCACCGTCGACCGGCCTCACGATGCTGCTCGTCTAGCGAAAACCGTCTCCAGGTTGGTTCCATATCCTACACACACACACACACACATACACACACCTACACACACGCACATCTACACCTACACAAACATACACACATCTACGCACACACGCACATAAACGCACCTACACACATACCCACACACTCAGGCCTGCACACAGACACTAACACACACGCCTACACACTCACACGTGATTGCGAAAAACATAAATTGAACTCAAGATGTCAAAATTTAAATTAATTATTATTATTATTTTGAAGTTTGGTTCAACCTTTCCATATATCCTATTTTATTATTATTACCCTCTTCTTATGAATATGTTTTCAGTACATATATTTTTTTCAACTAAATACAACAGTAAAATGAACTAGATTCTATAAGGAATAGGTGCGTCGTTTTTTACCAGGATCTTTCTGGTCCAAAAATTATGTTACAAAAATAGTTTTGCGTGAATTGAAAATGAAGAAATTTTGACTGTAATTAACTATTAAGTATATGCATTTTTTTTTTCAAATAAATGTTGGTTGATTCAAACAACAAACTAACTTTAAATGAATTGTAAAATAATGTTCAGGGGAAATATTTTTTGAAAAGTAAGGAAGAGTTGTAAAAAAAATAAGATATGAAAGCAAATTTGATAACGGAGTTGAAGCGCGTGTATTTTATTTCATGTGCAACGTTCTTATCAGGTTGAAACACAACACAAAATACTTTTCTCATTTAAAATTTTTCTAACTAAGTGGCAATATTAAAGAATTCACTTTTGTAATCGTCTAATGTTTTATAATTCAAAATTTTTTTTTACTTCCTTTTACAAAAAAGGAAGTATTGTATTCGAGAAAAAAATTTCACTCAAAAATCGACCTTAATTTACATTTTACTCACTCCCGAATGAATGATGATTTTTTTTTTTTTTCGACTCGGCCTCACGTGGATATATGCCTAGAAACGTACAGACACGCGAAATATCCATTTTGACGATTCCTGAGTTAATTACAACGAGTTTTCTCGTGACGTCTGTATGTATGTATGTCGCATAACTCAAGAACGGTATGTCCTAGAAAGTTGAAATTTGGTACGTAGACTCCTAGTGGGATCTAGTTGTGTTGGTTGCATTTGGGTGTTTCTAAAAGGGTCTTTTGCCCCTTTTTGGGGGGAAATCACTGTTAGTTCCGATGTAAACTCAAGTGGTGTTATAACTTGGCGGACACTTGGCAATGTATCGCCAGTCTTTTGATCGCCAAGTTTTGTCGCCAACTTGGTGACAAATTTGGCAATTGTTTTTTTTTTTTTTTTAAATCTGATTTCAATTTGGCCACTGTTGGGGATATTTAGAGAGCAAACTATTGAATCACATTAAAATTGCCAGTAATGGGGAAATGACATTAAATTGGGGTAAAAGGAAGTCATGTGATGCACACATCAGCTCGTTTAAAATTGTTTTTGGTTTTTTTTTTTTTTTTATTGTAACTGACTGTGGTTTATAAGTGATTTAGCACAAACGCGGACTGGATTATATTTGTAAGATTGCATATTATATTATATACTTTTGCAATCTTGTGTAGGAGAAAGGAGGATAAGTACACAAACTTCGAGTAAGCAGGTAAAATTCATATTTTTTTAAAGTACCTAAGAGAAATGCTATTGTAACATTTTAGTTGAGTTACTACAGTGTTAGAAAAGGTCAATTAATCATGAGTTTACAACCATCCATTTTAGTTTGAAACCTAAAGTTCACTTTCCTTACTTTTGATGTAACTTTCATATTACTGATCACAAATTTTGCGATCATGTATAACGGAACACGCCCTTTTAGAAGTTAGTCATTTTAGAAGACCAGGTCAGAGCGTATTTTGTAAGCTACATTTTAGTGATGGAAATGCCTATCTATTTCTTATCTTTGGCACTTTCCCGCACCTAGAAAAAGGAGGCAAAGCGGCCTAACAACGTATTTAAAATCAACAGTGAGCTGAATCTAGTCTATGGTTTTCTTCCCATTTCAGCGCCTTAAAAAGCAAATAATTTCATATTATTCTGTGCTTTTCTTTGAATTCAGTGAAGTAGGTGCGCTAAATAATTCCATATAGACCACTAAGGCCAAAACCCCTTTTTTCTATGCAACATAGCAAAAACTCGTTTAATCACGGTTTTATGGTCATTAGAAAACCTAACTGATGATAAAGCGTTATCCACAAGCAGCTTCTTATCAACAGGCAAAAGCAAAAAAGTCTTGTCAGAATTGCCTCATCTTATTTTACAGCAAATTTCTACTTCATTCACTTTAGTTAAATAGCGTAAAAAAACGTTTTTAATTGTTCTATAAATCCTTATTTATGTAGTTGACGAATTCAAAAATAAAAATGTCGCTGTGCACCGACACTTTTTCCTGTGATTTGACAGTAATAGAAAATTAAATCGTAGCCCATTAAGACCATGATTGACTATATTCGGACTCTGGTGTGTTTATTAAGACACCAAGGTGGAGAATATGATCCGTTGCAGCATGTATGTGCTGAAACTGAAAAGAACGACCTTATGGATGACCCAAATGTAGCGAGTGATCTTTCTCTTTTCTATCGAAGTAAACATGGAATGCTTGATAATGTTTTTAAGTTTGTCAAACATTGTTTAACATGTGTTTTGTTAAGAGCATTTATCCAAACAGTTATTGAGATACAAGACATAGTTTAACAACAACAGTTTTATTCAAACAAAATATATGTAATACTTTAAGACAGAGAACAAACAAAGAAACCCGAGCAGTTTCCCACAGCAATTGTGAGTATGATACAAGCTCGCTATTCACATAGGTTTTGCAATAGTCCTTGAGATGAAGGGAAATTCACAGCACAGTCCCTTTCATACATACATTTGCACCGATGAAAAAGAAATCTTCCCAATGCGCAGCGCTAGAATTAAATTAAACAAGCAACAAGTACATAAAACTCTTTCAACAAATGAGCACCCGCTTCAACAAAAAGTGTTCTTCAACAACCCATGGCAAGTTACTGACGGGTCACTGACACGATGTCCCGCAGCATTTAAGAGGCTTTACATCTTTTTACTCAAAATTGTAATTACCTCAGCAGTATTTCTTCCGTTAAGCAACATATTTCAATATTTCGTTCCTTTCTGATTTCCGAAATTTCCGCCAGCCCCTCCTTGAGCTCCTCCATATCCACTACCTTGTCCTTGACCTTGTTGTCCACCATAACCACCAGCTGCTCCACCTGTTCCTTGCCCACCGTAGTTATTGGATCCGCCTTGTGCTCCAAATCCACCGGAACCTCCTTGTCCACCATATCCACCAGCTCCGCCCTGTGCACCGAATCCTCCGGCTTTTCCTCCATTTCCTCCTGCGCCCCCATAGCCTCCAGCTCCTCGTTGTCCGTTGGAGCCTCCTGAACCATAACCACTACTCACCTGTGCACCTGCCCCAGATGCCCCATTACCCGCAGAACTACCATAACCGGATCCTCCATTAGTTTTTCCAGATCCACTTTGTCCACCGTATCCCCCAGATCCACCACCCACTCCACCTTTTCCTCCATTACCGAAGCCACCTTGTGCACCATTTCCATAACCTCCTTGACCTCCTTGATTACCCTGTCCCCCATACCCACCTGATCCACCTTGTCGAGAAATGCTTCCACCTTGTCCATATCCGCCGCTACCACCGTTTCCTCCGGAACCATATCCTCCTCCTCCATTCTTCCCATTGCCACCTCCAATGCTACCAACACCACTCTGCGCTCCACCATAGCCTCCTTGACGTCCAGCACCATTTTGACTTCCTCCATAAGCACCTTGTCCATTAGCACCTCCTTGTCCGCTTCCGTATCCTCCTTGGCTTCCTCCTTGGTTGCCTCCAAATCCACTCTGGCGTCCTGCGCCACCCTGTCCTGTTCCATATCCTCCCTGGCGTCCAGCTCCACTCTGTCCTCCAGAGCCACCATACCCTCCTTGTCCGCCTTGACCACCCTTTCCAGCACCATATCCTCCTTGAGCTCCAACACCACCTTGTCCTCCACCATAGCCACCTTGACCACCATTTGCACCCTGATTTCCACCATAGCCTCCCTGTCCTCCAGCCCCACCTTGTCCACCACCATAACCTCCTCGTCCTCCAGCACCACCTTGTCCACCAACATTACCTCCTCGTCCTCCAGCACCGCCCTGACCTCCGCCATAACCTCCTTGTCTACCAGCACCACCTTGCACTCCACCATATCCACCTTGTCCACCTTGCGCTCCACCAAATCCTCCTTGTCCACCTTGTGCTCCGCCATATCCGCCTTGTCCCCCTTGTGCTCCGCCTTGTCCACCTTGTCCTCCGCCATATCCGCCTTGTCCACTTAGTGCTCCTCCCTGTCCTCCGCCATATCCGCCTTGTCCACCTTGTGCTCCTCCCTGACCTCCTGCATATCCCTTTTGTCCGTTATTTTGAGCATACCTTGCCACAACTGCTGCAGGAGGCTCCTCTACCGTCATAACAACGTCGGCAGGACTATCTTTGCCAACTCCAGGTTCATTAGTACGAATATTGGCACGGAATCCATTAGCATCAGCTTCGTATTCCACGTAGCGATATACACCATCGACATCCATATAACCATAAGTTCCGCGAACATTTCCGTTCTCGTCGCCTTCTTCCTGACGGTAGTTGCTATTTCCTTGTTCGTCTTGAATGTTGTAATCAAACTGATAAGGCTGTGGTGGGTACTGCAAAAGAATATTTAAAGCTATTTCAGAAACAGGAAAAGAATTATATATTAATGGTTTATTTACTCTCGTACTCACTTTGTACTTGCTAGCACTCGGTGATAACGTGTGAAAGGTCAAGATTCTTGTATGTATACATTACAAACTACAATGCGTATCTCGTTTTGCTATTACTATTATCTCGGGGTACAAAGTTTAAAGAAATGTTTCGGGAAAGCTAATTGTAGGATTTGTTGTTGAGACTAATTTCTGTTCATTTAGATAATTTTATATTATGATAGCAAGAACCTAACTATAAGTAAGTCGAACATTCACTTTTTTTTTATTATTTAAACGACACACGTGTAAGACCAATTCTTACAAAACATTAGTGCTTAAATTTTCTGTAAAAAAAAATCACATTATTATGATTTTGAATTTCAGAGCAAAATCCCCAGAGTAAGAAAATTTTCGGAATCGTACAATATAAGTAAATTATTCCTGAATAGTTTGCACTAAAAAAATATTTTGTCTCACTTGGGAAACATTAATTTTAAGAGTAGGGGAACATGGGGCAAATTGAAAGGGTGAAAATAACTTACTTTTTTCAAAATGAACAATTTGAAATTTGTTATGAAAATTACGGTACATAAAGAGAAGACAATATATTTTATAAATAAAACTTGCATTGAAAAAAAAAATTTCGGCGGCAGATTCTTATTTTCAAAAAAAATTGTGGATTTTTTTTTTCACTTTTTTCCCTGGTAAAAGTGAAAAATAAAATACTTTTCTAATGAAAAATTTTCTATTCGACTATTAAGGATACTTTTGGTCAAATAAATGAGTAAATAAAAGAAGGGATGAAATTAAAAGGAAATCAAACAATAAACAAATAAATAAATAATTAAGGTAATAAACGAGAAAAATAAATCAGATGATGAAATAGTGAATGGATAAGAAAATAAGTGACGGAATGAATAAATATAAGATAATTATTAAATAAAGGAATGTAAATGAAATATTTAATAAATGAATGCGTAAGTGATTTGATAAAATATTGAATAAGTAAATGAAATGAACTATTTCATTTTCCCCCTCATGCACTTCACTAACTGCACCAAGAATTTAAAATACAAATAAGCTTAATATTAAACAAATAAATACCGCACTGAATATTAGTAGCTTCCAATTAATACTAAAAATGTTAGCAAAAAGTGTATAATTTAGAAAAACAAAAATAATTTTTGACTTACAACAAAATATTTCAACATGAGTATCAAATTTTGAAAATTACTTGCATTATTATATTCTTTGATTTTTAGAGGTATTTTTTTCTTAACCGGAATAGACTACAAGTGTTACTACATAGTTTAAATACTACTAAATAGGTGGCGCTAAACGCAGAGTAAATATTTGACCATTTCACTTTGCCCCACATTCCCTTACTTTTTAAAAACTGTTTGTTAATAGTATTACATTTGCGTACAGCGTCATCATCTACTTCAACTGATGCACTTCGGGCATTTCTTTATTAAAACGGAACCAATGCCTTTATGCTTGAAAAGTAAAAAAGAAATAACAACGTTGAAGTGGTCAGCAATTTGTGCAATTTAACGTTGTGATTTCTTTTTTACATTTTTTTAATTACTTCTTGAAATTTACTCAATAGTTTATGTGCACACAAAATATCACAAATTGCTTTATTTATTGTTTAAATCAAAATGCAGTCAATAAAACTGATGTGGAAGCTGCAACAAAGCATGTTATGAAAATAAAAAATACAAGCAAATAAACAACACATATGATTGTAAGCAAATAATTATAAAAGCCTTGGCACAAAATTTACCTCACGCAAAGAAGCAAAAAGCAAGCGGTAAATATTTCAGCTAGTAGTAAAGTTCACTGAAGTCTTAATACTTTCTTGAGAGCATTTAAATTTCCTTAAGCAAGAGTAGTAAGCAAGTAAACAAACGATTTTTTCTTCTGAAAACAAAATGAAGAATGGTGTTGAGAAGTTCCTCTTTTTGAAGCATACAAACTTCTTTTAAACGTTGTTAAAAAAATTGCTTAGAATTGACATCGAGGTTGCGTCAACAATAGTTTCATTATATTTCAAATTGTTGAAGTAAAAAACTCCTGACGCAATTCAACATTAAAGTTATGGGATAGAATTAGTAGGAAGCATTTTCCCCACTAATGCTCATATGCTTTGAATATGTGTATGTAGAAAGATTTAACAAAGCATTTCTTACTTGCATGTTATTTAGCATTTTTTTGCATACAGAGTCGGTTAGTATAGTAATAATGAGACGTGAAGTTCGGTGAAAGTCCAAAACTATGACTTACCGACTTTCTCTTTAAAAGTCTGTTATCCCATAGCCCAGGGGCTCCTAGAGTGGGTGTCGCAGAGAGAGACTAAAGGATGCCGCGAAGTGTCATTGGCAACCATTAATAAATATATAATAGAGATGGACTGGGGTGCCGTCAGAAAGTTCTAAAGCTTCAAACGGTGCGCGAATCCGAGAACTTTGAGAGTCCTTGCAATAGCCAGTTTCAGAGTCAGATATCCATGAAAAATAAAATCTGGTATGATTTTTAATTCCATCAATCGAATCAGTGAAAATTTGAGAAACAAATTGTATTCGGCGGCAGTTTGCCGCTAATAACGAAAAGTTGTTTGCGTTGTAGCAAAACTAACTAGCTAAAAATTAATTCCTATTTCATTAAAAGATCTTCGAAGCAAAGTTTAATTATGACCATGATTACATTAAAGCATAAAATTTGGAGACGCTGAAAACTAAATATTGGAGTCTCAACCAAAGATGGAATGTCCTTGTTGTTGTTGTTACTTATCCTAACCAATGGTGTTTCTATAGGGTACACTCCATATACGCCATATATCCTCCATATACGCCGTATACTCTCAAAGATTTTTTAGGCATATAGCGTATACCCTCAAGCTTCAAAATTTTCATCTTATGACATAGCATGTATATGATCGCATACACATATTGTGAATAACTGATTACTATGGGAGTATACCCTTAGAAAAATTGATGGGGACATCACTGATCCTAACTAGTCTGGCCAAAAAGTTGGACCAGCTCCATGAGTTCAAAGACGTTCCAAAACAAGAAAAGCATTCAGTCTCAAATCTTTCTCTTCAAGACTAAGACAAGTAGAAAAAAAAATCAGTAGTCAGTAAAACTTTCTATTGCCTGGAACAAAGTGACCTGCTCCAATACCTGGTATCAATGACGTTAAAAATGCTTTTTTTTTTTAACAGCATTGGATAAACTGCTACTGAAAAATGAACTTAGCAAATAAATCGCGTTTTAGATGCCAATATTGTCAGAAATATCCAAGAGGAAAAATATATTTATCTATCTGTCGAAGATTATCTAGATTTGTAAGGAATGAATTTTTTAAGAGAATGACAGAAAGTAAAGTTCACTAAGGGAAGTAAACTGTATAAAAATGGTGCTGGGTAATATCCTGAAATGTGATTTGTCATGTGTGTTACGCTTCTAACAATCCCACTTTAATAAGAAAAATCTTGAGATTGAATCAAATAATTAGTTAAGCTGAAAGATTCATTTCTTTAGTGATACTGAAAATATCAACATCAGTCGTACAGAGACCTTTCACGGAAAAACTACAATAAGAGAAAAACGGGTTTACTCGAAAATTAACTAGCATGCATTTTTAGGGTGAACTATTTGTGTTGCATTCAAACAATTTGAAGGAATTCCTCAGTTTTTGCTTTCTTTTATTAGAGCCTTTTTTTTTTCTTTTTTGCTCTAAATTTACATGAGTGAATGTGAAAAGATAAAACTATTTTATTTCCTTTTGAGCGTCCACTCCACACTAAAGCAGTCTAAAAATAGGTGACATTAAGTATTTTCAAACATTACAGGAGATATTTCTCGGCAAACGATTAATTTTTACTTTTTACTTCAACAGAATTTTAAAGAACTTTTCTGGCGTGGGAAGCTAAAGCACTGTATCTGCAAGAATGAATTTTAATGATATTTGAAGAAATGCGTTTTGGATTCCGTACAAACACGGGGAAATGTTGGGTTTTGACGTTTTTTCGTGCTTTTTTTTTTTTTTTCAAGCAGAAACCAAATAAGCAAGCTTTTACAATAAAGCTAAAGTATAATCGATAAAAAAAAAACGAAAAAATGAAAACTTTGCAATTACTGCGCTTTATTTTCCCGCGGCATTTTACTTCTGCGAAGTTTACGCTTTTGGCTTAGAAAGTAAATAAAAAAAAAACTAATCCTCGACAGTTCTTCAACCAAATGGTATGTTTTCTGCGGTATAAAGTGTTCCTTTATTTATGGCATGAACTCAATATTAACTGCGTTTTTACTAATTAATATTGCAAATTATTGCTACATACATTTTGAATTAAAAAGCTTTTTCTTTACCTGTATATACAGTAACTTTGTTATTGACTTGAATTTAGTGGCCTAATGAACGAAAAATTTAAAATTCAAATTAAGAAAACAAATAAAGTATTTTAAAAAAAGAATGTGCAAAATAAGTTTTCTTTAATCTCCGTAGCTTTCTCCCTTGGAAAATTAAAAGTCATCACTCTATTAAGTCAAATAAACATTAACTTTTTCATACTATGTAGTTTAAATGATAATATTGATAGGTTCACATTATCATAAAATTTTTTCCACTACACATAAAATCTGTTTTCATTCTTCTAGTTTAAGAGCAAAACGGTAATTTTCATTGATGCATTTCTTAAATGTTTCAAAAATATGCAGTTCAAGCAAATATAATTATAACGCTTGCTTATTTAGGAATTCAAACCATGCTGAATAGTCATTTCTTAAAAAAAAGTGCCAGTTTTTAAGCCTGATTTACTTTCATTAAGAGTTTTTCCTCCATGTAACGAAAAAATGTATTGAATTTTCCGCGAAGTAAATGAAGTATTTTTTATCTTTCGTCCGTTTGAAAATAAATTAACTTAAGGGACGAATTTGTTATTCCTTTTGATGATACTTGCGCGTCGGAGAAGCGTCTTAAAAATAAATTAAAAGAAATAATCATTTTGTTTGTTTATACATTACGTTTTCAAACTAAAATCTCATTCTGTAGTTCATTTTCAGAAACCGTGTTGCAGTGTTGCTGATGTCAATTTTGATGTCATTTACTCGTTCAATTTGTTTTCAAAGATTAGGTTAGTGCTTACAATTTTGGCTATGGATACAGGATTTTTTAATCCTCATTGCCTCGAAATATTTACATCACAATGCTTTTTATGCACACATTAGTTTTATATGCTTGTTATAATGCCATCTGCGTTCATTTCATTTAGTTTAACTTATTTTCCTGTTACAGGTGCATTATGTACTGTAGTCTCGATGAATTTTTGATTTGCTTTCTTAAAAAAAAGCCTGGTTTGTGTGACATAAATTTTGAGCCAGGCTCTTAATTTTCACTTACATTGCCTTCGTTTCCGTATCCTCCGTCCTCCCCTTTGTAGTTCCCTTGTCCGGGTCCACCACCGGATGTGACCCGGATGGCTCCCTGATCCCCGCGCAGGCCCCCGAAGCCCCCTCGCTCGCCGACGAAACCTCCACCGCCGAAAGCAGAAGCACCACCAGCTTTACCTGCCCCGTAACCAGACTGAAGACCTCGTCTAACCTGTTCATCGGCACCTCCGGCTCCACCAGCTCCATATCCTCCGGAACCACCTGATCCGTATCCTCCAGAGCCTCCTGATCCTCCAGCTCCACTTGATCCGTATCCTCCGGAGCCTCCTGATCCTCCAGCTCCACCGGCTCCATATCCTCCAGAACCAGATGCGCCACCAGTGCCGTATCCTCCGGCACCACCTGATCCTCCACCAGCTCCAAATCCTCCAGCACCACCTGCACCACCAGCTCCGTATCCTCCAGAGCCTCCCGATCCTCCAGCACCACCATTGCCATATCCTCCTGATCCTCCAGCACCACCAGCTCCATATCCTCCGGAGCCAGCTGCGCCACCATTGCCATATCCACCGGAACCACCTGCTCCACCAACACCTCCTGCTCCTCCAGCTTTAAATCCTCCTCCTGCACCTCCAGCAGCACCGTAGCCTCCACTGGCGCCGCCTCTAAATCCACCATTTCCTCCAACAGCGCCTCCACCATAATTACCACCGGCACCACCGCCTATAAAAAAATAGTCAGAACGTCAAATAGATATAGAATAGTCAAAAAGATTTTTGTCAGACGGGGAAACATATTATGTGTCCTAAGAAATTTATTTTACGCTTTGAAAATCGGAAATATACCTCAAAAATTTAGTCAAGTGTATTTTCATGAATTTTATTTTACTTGAAAATTTAGCTCCGTGGAAAATGAAAGGTAAAAAAGAAGGAATTTGGAACCTCTAAAACCTTACACTTGAATGTCTTGTGTAATATTTTTGAAATGCAAAATACTAAGTAAAAATATTATAAACTAAGTATAAATATTCTAAGTGTTAAAATTCGAAATAGAAATCGAATAAAAATTCTAAGTGTTAAAATACACATCTCTGTTGTCCCTGTTATCTTCCATTTCATAGTAAGGCATTTTTTATAGAATCGATCATTATTAAATGATCGCATATTTCACACCTTCGCATATTTCATTCCTACAAAATGAATTTTACTCCTCTAAAAAACCTCAAAGGGTATTTACGCAATGCAAAAAAAAATCGGTGTTTTTTGTCGATTTGTTTGAAAAGTAGAGATATCTTCTAGGTTTTACAGATACAGTTTTCTATTTTCATGAAGATTACTTTATGGGAACTCCTAGCCTGTAATAACACGCGTTGGATATAATTTCTACTATTTGTTATTTGGTTAAAAACTATTACATTTCAACGTGGGTTGTCTTCGCTTGAAACCAATGTTAAATGTATATTTTGTTTCATGACATATACTCATGTCTTCAACGAAGGATACAAACTATTTCCGTGATTTAATGCAATTTATTTCGTACCTCAATAAAACATGAAAATTGTTGCTCGAAAGAAAATGAGCTCTTTGTTTTTTTCTCTATGTGATCTCTCACTATTTAAAAACCCATTTCACAAATTATGCAGGAATAATTCTGAACTGTTTTTCTCGCTTTCCAACTTTACTTACATATTCATATGGTAGGACATTTTTCGATGCTTGGAATACCAAGTTTTCTGTTAATTCTAATACAGAACTCATTTTTCGTTAAACATTTCTTGCATTAGTTTCTTCTGCCTTTTTGAAAAATGAAGCAGAAAAATTGTACTTGTAGTGTTAATTGAAATTTTATATGAACTGATTTATGTACAAGGTTTTTTAAATCATAGATCTGCAATCAATTGTAAATTAAACTAATAAGACAGTCTCTGTTGAGTGTCCGCTACTTCTGCAATTCTTTCATTATACACTTTAAAAGACATAGTAAGGTGACCCCGAAATGTTAGTTTTATCTTTCAAAAAATATATATATATATTTTGAAGCTGTTTGTATTAACAGAAAAAAAAAAGACTTGGTGTAAAAGTTTCAATGCTGTATAAATTAATCACTTGGTATAACTGGTGAGAGTTTTTTTTTTCTTTCTTTATAAAAAGGGTAAAAATTGTTTGAAATAAATATAGAGAATTTTATATCACGTTTCATAACTTACTGGCTACGAACTCCTTTTTTTAAATTCCATATTTTAATTTTAAAAACACACCTGCACCACCGCCATATCCTCCAGCGCCATTTCCACCACCAACGGCGCCACCACCTGCACCATATCCACCGCCACCATTACCTAAATAGAGAAATATGTTCAGTAAAACTGCAATTATTTTTCATCAATGTTATTCACTACAGAAACCATAAATATCTATGAAGTATCATGGATATTTTGACAACCAAATTATTGACTTAACAATCGAATTTTTTTGACAACCTAATTTGATATATGACTACCTACAGTGGCTCCCAAAAGTGTTCGTACACTTTGAAATTTTTTAGTAAAACCAAAATAACTCGAAACTGAATTCAAATATGGAGTCCAATATTTTTTCACATCATTCCTATGTCATTCTAAATACAACCCATTGGTTTTTTTCAAAATATTAACGGATCTACTTTTTGAAATGGGTCAGAAAACGAAGAGACAAAGAAATAACACGCCACAAAAGTCATCGTACACTCAAATATTTTCGAATAAATTCATGATTAAAATTATCATATGCCGTTTTATTATTAATTTTGCATTGTGTTGAGCCTTATAAGTCATTTGGCTTTAATTTTTTGTTTATTTATTTCTTAATATTGTGCTTATTGCTATAAAATCGCTGGTATTCGTAAAAAACCGCAAACACCATTCAAAATTGAAATTTGTTTCCCACAGTTGCGTTAAATTGGTTTGAAATGACTCTAAATTAGTTAATTTATTTGTTTGTTTAGTAGATTGCTTGATAAAATGCTTTAAACAAAGGAATCGAACCGAAAACAAGGTAAGAAAAGGTCAACCGGCAAAGTTGACAAAACGTGATCGGAGATTTAAGGTTGAAAAAATTATAAAAAATACACATTTGAGTGATGTAAAAGTTTCTACAGAGTTAAAAGAAAAATTTTACGTTTAATTTTCTCCTAAAATTCTTCGCCAAATTCTCTGATTAGCTGGATTAAATGGGGCCTCTTCCCGCAGAAATTTTCTTGTTTGCACGAAAAACACAAAGCTTATGCTTTTCGTCACAAAATCAAGGATAAATAAGCTAAAAACGTTTTAGAATTACGTGTTATTTACAGATAAAAATGAATTTAACATTTTTGGTTAAATTGTTGCATAATTGTAAGTAGAAGAAAAAATTAGGAACTTAATCTTAAGAACTTAGTTGGATCAGTTAATCACTACGGTAAAGGTGTTCTAGTGTGAGGGTGCATATTAGCATCAGGACTTGGTAGTTTGGAATTTTTTGATGAAATAATGAATCATACTGTTCCTTTAAATATTTTAAAAACCAATTTTGAACTCTTAACCAAAAATTTGGTTATTGGAAACAACTTTGTTTTTTTATCAAGATAACGATATGAAGCACTCGGTTTTCAACGTTTGCGTCTAGTGCCTCAAAAATCGTCCTAAAATTCAGAAAAAAGCCCCTCAATCTCCAGATTTGAACTTAATGTAACGTATTTAGAAATATCTATAGGCTAGATTACGAAAATACGGCTTTAAAATGAAAATAGAGCTAGAAACAGTAAGACTCGAAGTGTGATTGAACACTTACTCAGAAATTACGCAAAGAAAAGAAGGAAAAAGAATGAAATCTATTCCCAGACGTTTAAAAGGTGTTATGAATACTGTATGATATTCTACTAATTAATAATTTAATAAAAAGTTAGATTATTCAATAATAAATAGACATTTTATAAAGTGTACGAAGACTTTTGTGACATAGAATTTCCGGCACTCTTTGGTTTTTGATTTTTTAAAAATTAAGTTTTAATATTTTTTAAAAACTCTTCATGTAGTTTTGGTAAAAATTAATCATAGATCTTATAATTAAATACCTGTTCCGAAATATTAATTCTAACCAATGGATTGGGGCCTATTTCGTTGAAAGTCGTAGGTGTACGAAGACTTTTGGGAGCCACTGTATATTAAAGGGCAATCAAAAAAAAAAAAAAAAAAAAAAAAATTTAATCCGTGGTATGACATTTAGTTCGAATGTGTCCTTAAAAGAATGAAGCATTCTTTATTAAAACATAATTTCGGTTACTAATATGAAGCAAGGGAAGCAATTAATTTATCAAAAGATAATACATTAAAGTTCCGGAAACGTTCTACTAAAGCCGCACGTAAACCAAGTGTATCAAAATGCATTTCTAACAGCCTCAACAGCAGGGCTGTGGTGTGGAGTCGGAGGGAAGATGACCGACTCCGACTCCCTTACTCCAAAATCAGTCCGAATCAGACTCGAGTCAAAAGTTAAGCCCCGCTCAACATTCGACCAGCTAGTCGTGCCTGGAGTAAACTTCTCGAGTTCTGTTGATAAGATTCCACTTCGCAGTATTTCCCAATCAATCAGCAGCTGAAATCGAAACTGTAAAAAAGTGCTCTTGCTCCATTCTTTTGCCCAAGTAACCATGCATTAACTGAAAGTGTTTATAAGAACAACCGGAATCAGAACAACTAAATATTAACAACTATCGTCATAGACCTTTTATAGTTGGGGCAAACCTAACATGTAGTATTGTAAAGACTACGCAGATCCTAATCACAGCATTACTATGCTGCCAGGTTAGGTTTCCCTCAACTGTAGATTAACCGGTCGTTCTATTCGAATGCGGTGTAAAATGAAGACACTCAAGAAATATCTAATGTTTGTGACTAGGTCAAAAAAGTATTGCTGTTTACCAAAATGTTAAATATGTGTTCCATGGTCTGAAATTAGAATATTCTGACAATGTGCCTTGATGTGGCGAAGAAGCACCAAAAAGTATATGTATCACGTTCTTTTTGCTGTTCCTGCGCCTCCACCATTTCCTTTACAGGGAGGAAGATGGTCATTTCCCCACTTCCTCCGTTGCCATGGCGCCAGCCCATTCACTAAATCCTTCAGCCAATTGTTATTTTGCGGTTATTTAGCTCAAAATGTGCAAGGCTAAGCCCCGTTGTATCTGAGTTAAAGACCTCAGCAGGAGATTAGAACGTGATACTGTTAGTTTCTGTTTGCATGCTTTGTAAGCAGATGATTAAATTTTGAACCGAAGTGGAAATGGACGACATTTACATAGCACGATACTGTGCAAAAAAGTTATATTCTAAAAAGTCTGATCGTGTAAAACAGCGAAATGAATTGAATGAAAAAAAAAGTATAAACATTTGGGTTTTCTTTTAATAAAAAGTTAATATATTTTGAAAAACAACAAGGTAATCCTTATAATCCCTATAAATGTTTTCTTACGTTTAAAAACTACAACTTCTTTTGATCGCGAATTTAAAATTAAAAGTAAAGCATTTAGAAAGAAACAGAAATGTATTCACGTAACCTAATTCTTAAAATACAACAAAGCACAAATTAAATTTTGAAAAACCTAGTAAATATGTACATGAAATATTTGAAATATAATGTTGATGTTCAAAGCATGGTATATAAAAATGTAGTTTTTATTCTTAAAATATAACAAAGCACGAATTAAATTTTGAAAAACCTAGTAAATATGTACATTAAATATTTGAAATATAATGTTGATGTCCAAAGCATGGTATATAAAAATGTAGTTTTTGATTTAGACAGTTTTTACTACTAGCTGATTCTAGACGTATTCTGAGAAAAAGTCATTACCTTACAGTAACATAAAGCTTGCCGCCTGCCTTATTTAGTGGTCAGAGTAGTCTGACTGCGACAAGAAGGTCCGGGTTCGAATCCCAGCTCGGGCATGGACGTACTTTCTCTCTCCTGTCCTTTCTTTGTGTGAATGTGCTGTGAATGGTTGCCTAGCCTATAAACGGGTCCTTATGGCATGTGTGTACTGTAGAAGTCGGACTTCATCACACCAAATTACGGTACATTTGGAAGAGTGAGCAGCGCACTCCAAATTGCCAGCCTAGCTGGCACACAACAACATAAGGCTTACATTACTTTCTTTTAATGTTTAAAATTTTTACAACAGTAGCTATAGATAGTATGCTTCTTCTAGTCTAGACGACTGATGATAATTCTTACATTACTACAACTTATAAAACGAATTGCTTCCCTAAATCTGTTTCATAAGTCGTACTTTAGTACGAAAACTCTCTTTTTTGAAACTTTTTAAATTTAACTTTCAACATTTTGTTTTGAGTAGAGGGTAACCAAAAAAAAAAGTAAAAACAAATACCGTTAGTAAATAAATGAATGATCAAAAATTAAACATTAATTAGAAAATGTTACGTGATTAGTCAACTTATCATATTTGGTACTACGCATTATTTCACCGACAGTTTTTGCAAAACCAAAATTATCGTCAAATGAATGTGGAGATTAAAAAAATCTCGGCTGATATCATCCCCCGAAGGTGACCTGAAATGTGTAGATAAGGATCCATTCATTAATTATGTAGGGTTAGTTTTGGAAATTTTTGCCCCCCCTACCCCCATACAATGTTCCGTAAGATTTTTCAAACCTCTCCCCCCTATTCTTTCGTAAAATTCCATTTCGTTTTTCAAAATAATAAGATGTTGTTAGAAAAAGATCAGTTACACTTAAATTGCCAGTTTGACGTCAATCGAAGATTTTTATTTTTCAACAGATGCGTTATATATTATTTTATTGCTGTCAACTACATACTACCACGATATTATTAGACAAATATCTAGAATTTAAAATCCCATTTATCAGTAGTTAAAAGTAAGTTTTCAAATTACTTAAACATAAACCAGTTAAACAATCTAAAACCAATAACACTTTTAAAATAGTGATCGACTAGTTTTTAATTTGTTTCAAAGAAAATAACTTAAAACAGTTAAAACGAGATCAATTCAAATCATCTAGACTGAATGTTTTTTTTTTTTGACATTTTTTTATATATGATATGATATTAATTGAAAATAAAACATGCCATACACAGTACTATTCCTTTGTTATATTTTACACAGTTCATTCTTTGCAAAACAACTAAAAACAACTCATCCTAATACATTTTTTACTTTCCAGACGCAAAAGAAATATAATCCTTGCTATACCACTTGACCAGGCGATTTCCAACAAAGTATCGACTCGGAAATTACTATTACGTAAGAATGGGTTTCACCCCCCCCCCCAAAGTTAGGGTACGTAGAAATTTTTCCAAACCCCCCTCCTTCTCGGGACCCATACGTAATTAATGAATGACCCCTACGTCATAAGACTTAGTAACTCACAGTTTATTACTTGACTGCGACCTTTAATTTGGTGAAGAAAGTCGACGGGACAATACGTTAGTACTCATTATTTTAACTTGTAATGTTTCAAAGCAATGCTTATGGTCACGAGAAGGAAGAATTCGGTTTCTTTCTTCTAGCTGTTATTTCAGATTCCAAAAAAATAATGCTATTAATCCAACATTAATTTTGGAAAGTTCAATTTTTTTTTCTTGGTAGAAAAGTAGATTTTTAATAATCAAAAATAGCATGGTTTTTCTCTTTTTATTTTCGTTAGCACTTGAATTTTAAAAATAAGCAATCCAGGCATGAGACTTCCTGAATCTGAAATTGGGGTCTTTGAATATGATACGTTTACTTTTTAAGCTACTCTTTTTAGCCGAATACGAACCTCCTCCTGCTCCACCTCCATATCCTCCTCCTCCTCCTCCGTTGCCACCTCCGTTCCCGTAACCTTTCTGGTGGCTCTCCGTGAGAACCGAAGCCAGCAGGATTACCCCCAGTAAGAAAGCCTGCAAGAAAAGAAAACGTCCAATTAGTTTCGTTTGTCAGCAGAACGAAAAAGATAATTGGCAAATACCAACTGAAATAAGTGCTAAAACTGTTTTTTGTTAATGGATAACATTCTAAATTTGTGATTCTTTCCTACTCACCATCGTACCGTTTGTAATTTTTTACAAAATCTTTTAGATTACGTTCTTGAAATTTCCATGGAACCATCGTAAAATACTTATAGTGACCTTCAAAGATACATTTTCAGTTATGGCAATATAGTTTCCTTGTTCAGAAAAAAAAAGAGGAAATGAGAGAAAAGTCGCAGTAATGCGAAGCTAATGAACGTAAAGTAGACTTTTCAAAGTTTTGAGTAAAACGCGTGAGAAAGTTCAAACCATAGGTAGGCTATTGTTGAAAAATGTTTCTAAACCATGTTGTATATTAAGCAGTAAGTTACACCCCCCTAAACGTGGACCAAGACAAAACTACATGCAATATACCAGACAGTCCGATTACCACATCCAGAGACTGCAGTTCCGTTCTTATTAGAACTCATCAGTCTGGAATAGTGAAAAACCAAGCTGGAGGCAGATGTCATCTCATTGAAGCCGAGGGTGCAACGAAATGAGCAAATTGGTAGGTAAAGTGAGTTTATAATCTATTAGTTATACTTTGCTTAGGGGCGGTAACTTACTGCTACATACCCAAGTTTTGCTTTCAATTCACGAGTCGAACCGCATCATATTGTGTGGAATGAATTTATTTTATCTGCCAGCTTGTTGGCGCTCTCAGTTTCAATGAGATGGCATCTTCTTCCAGCTCGGGTATTCACTATTCCAGACTGAGGAGTTCTAATCAGAACGAAACTGCAGTCTCAACATGTGATAACCGGGCTGTCTGGTATATTGCGCGTTGTATAGCAACATCTATCAGGGCTAATAGTATAGTCTGACCATCGATTACATGGAAAGGGTAATATCCGGTTTATAGGCGGAAATGGACGTATCTATTAGTTTATAGGGGTGTTAGTTCGTTTGTTTTAGATGTGAACTTTTGCCTCTCTATTATTTAGCCTTAGTTTTGTAAAAATGAAAATTTGCTCACAGCAACATTTTTTAAATCTAAAGTATATTCGATCTATATTCTCACGGCAAAAATTAGTTCATTTATTTATTCACAACAAAGTTTTGAGCTTACCATTTTGCTTTTACGTTCCTGAACGAAATGAAAACATTTTATTTTCTTTTTGTTGTTTCCATGGTAACTATTTTTGTTTCCCCTTATTTAATTTTTGAGAATGCAATAAATGAATAAGGCACTAGTGGCATTATAAAACGCGTGCATCAAAATCCCATCGTTATTTTCCTTCTCCCCTGCTAGATTCATTCAGATGGAATCGTCTTTACTTGGCAGATTGCCAAATTACATACAATCCGTGGTCAAACAGTACCATCTTTTGCTCCAAAACTGATGAGATTATCCCTACGATTTGTGCTAGTTATCCCTAAATTTTTAATTTTGTCACTTACACCCGACATGCTTCAAGGTGCTCCAATTTAAGGATGAAAAATTGGCATACACACACACACACGATTGTTACTCGACTTTCATTATCATGGAAGAGATTCAACATTGTTTCCGGATAGCTGTTCGTAGTAAAAGTCTCAAAATAGCTGATTGTAGAGTGTACATTTTGTCAAAACGTTATACTAGATGCGTTGCCCCTGCAGTGCACGTTCTACCTCGAAAATAAAAGTTTGTGTCAAGTAACGCATGTGTCCAACAATCAGGCTTAAATTGTTGTAAAAAGGAAGTGTACAATTTTCCGTTACCTAGAAAAGAGCAATTTTATGACTTAAAATTTGATATTCGACATCTTTGGATTTTTGTTAAAGTCCAAAAATTTAGTCATTTCCTATTAATAGGCGTAAACTTTCCGTTCCATGGATTTCTTTTTTGGCCACATAGGGGTGAAGAAACCCTTATGTGAATTCCTGAGCACGAAAGGACCTCTGTGCCAAAATTTAAAAACGATCCGACGGAAACAGAATTTGTATAAGGAACATGCACACAGATTTTCACGTTTATCTTTATGCTTCCGTACGCCATTAAAAAAAAAGGCTTTATATTTACGTTAGAACATTATCAAGTATAACTTAATAAAATTTCAACTACTAGCAATAAGTCTGTACTTTAAAGACATGATCGATTTCACTTTTACTTCTCATTAATAGAAGTCCCTCCTTCAACTCTGCATTAATATATTGGTTTTACAGCGATGTACCGCAGTTTTTAGTAAATTATGTGAAATAAATTAATCATAACCCATTATTTCAAAAATGGGAGTAAAACTGTCTTGAAATCTTCTTACAAGAAATATGAATGTAAGCTGCTAAACTGCCACTTATCCACAATTCTACTACTGCATTCTTTCTAAAGAAGTTAAAAACTCATACAAGTGAAACAAAACTCTTGTCTGTTCATTCATTCATACATCATTTCTTGTCGTTAAAAAAAAAAGGCTTCTCGTAAACATTGAATATTTTGTGCTTTATTTACGTTGCTTTTATCATTTATACTCCTACATGCATTCCACGAATCCTGTTTGATACTTTAAAATAATACGCATGAGTGTTTTGTTATTAAAAAAAATGTGAAACACTCTAAAATTTAAGAATTGAAATAGTGCACATCTCTTCTTTCTCTGCCTTGTTCCATTTGAATCTTAGAAATTTATTTTTAGTTTTTTTACGGAATTATTCACATTATTTATAGTCCGAAATATTATCATTTTCCTCTCCTCCTAGTTGAATTCCCCGCCTCTAAAAAATGTCGGTATTTTCAAGCCTTGTAAAAAAAAAATCCCTAGCAATGTTTTAGGAATAGAAAGCATGTTAAAAAACAAGTTATAAACTCAATGATGTTTAAGTGCATATTTGCAAAATTAATACATACGCGTGTTTCGTAGTCATAAGGAACCCCTTTTCAACTCAAAATAACTTCAAGCTTCCGACTCAAAGCAGCAATCTGCTAAGTTACTTTGTTGACTGAATCTTAGGAGAAAATTCGTGTTTTGATAGCGTTGACTTTATAATATAATCGACTTATAGTTTCAACCTAAAATGTGTCTTTCAAAGCTAGTATTAAAAAACAAAATCTTCCATTCTTTCGCATTTCATTTTCTAAATCCTAAAATAACAACGCATCGTCACTTTGTTGTATTTTCATGAACTAGCTTTCTTGCATAGATTTGCCTGAAGCGTCAAATCTCTTCAATCTCTTTCAAGGGAGCAATATCAGAAATAACAAAATCTGTTGGAATTGGAACGGAAATTTATTTCACACCTCTTTTATGAGTGATAAGATTTATTTTTCCTTAAAATTGCATTTTACGGTGGAGGAAAATAAAGGAGATTTGCTTTCACTCGATCAATTTTTTCGAAAGATTTTGGAAGAATCAAAAACTTCTTCATGCAAAATGGTATTTTCTTCGTATATCATCTTTGCAGGAATAGAATTGATAGATCCAAATAAGAGACATTTTTGGAATATTTGCAGAATTTTATTTCCCTCCTTTTTTACAAGATGGTTAACTGAACTAGATAACTAAACAAGATAACTAAAAGTATCCTGTTTAGACCTACTTAAAGTTTGTTCTAATAAGCGTTTGTCGTTGAAACTGAAGACCAAGGGCTTTAGTTGAAACTTGATAATTCCAAATGAAAAAGAACTAATGCAGTAATAAAATACTATTTCCAAGCTTTACCGCCTGGTGGCTTCTTGTTTTCTTTGTCAGTTGCAATTCTGAGTTCTAAGTTGCTGCAACTGGTGAAGAAATCTTTTGCGCTATTGTTGAACACGCTATAACAACAGAGTTATGCATGGGAGCTCAAGGGAGCTGTTTTCAATTTTATGTGAATTTTCCCATATTGGATGACATTTAGGTTATTTATGCATAAGTTAATGCCAGTTAAGAAGAGTCTATCGGAATGAGGGGCAAAAGAAAAAAAAATGATGTGCGTATTTCGTTCATTTCAATTTGACTCTATGTTAAGTTTAAATGTCCACTTGCTCAAAAAGGTAAACTGGCATCCTTGAAAACTAATAGACACACCCGCCTCCGCCTCTTAACCGGATGTCCAAGCTGGCGTGGTCAGGCAGTACGTTTGTTAGAAAAAGCTCTATGTAGTACTAAGCAGGATAACTTTAACAATAACCACCTCGTATTTTTATTCTTATTGAAAAGGCGTGTATTTTTACTCCACTCTTAGTTTCGTTAATATAAGAAAAAAATAAAGTTTATGGAGTAAATATGAAACAAACTAGATCAAAAAATCTTTTCATGTTAAAAAAAGACATAAAAGAATTCATTTCAAATGAGTATAGCGTAATCTGTGGTTAAACATTTAAATTCACTATATGTAGAGAAAAGTGACTAAAGGGGTTATGAACGTATGAATCATATGAAAACTAAGAAAACTGCTGGCTAGTGGTAATGTTTATTAGCTTGTTTTGATTGTAAACTGACAGTTTTCTCCTTATTTAGTATGAAAAATAATTATGAATGTTGATAGGATTAAATATTTCATATGCTTTTATCGACTGAAAACGAAAGAAGTTAGACAATTATTTCCAGAAAACTGTTAGTAAGATTCAGCAAATTAAAAAAAGCAAATATGTCTTTTCATAGTTTAACGTTTTTACAAAATTTTAGCTCATTTAGGTGCATTTTTTTACGAACGTCGCCCCTGCTCTGTGTTAGACAACTTTCGTATAAAATGCGGATAATCCAAATCTGCGTCGAAATACAGACTAGAAAAAATTAGGGCATTGAACAAACAAAAAAAAAAAAAAAAGCTTCAGAGATGCTTCTACTATAGTAAACAGTAGAAAGATTTAGTTTTATTTCAGCTAATGTTTGTTTAATTTAAATTTTGCTACGAATAGACGAATTATAAAAACGGTGTATCAAAAATCTTCCTTGACTCTATTTTAAGGCTTATAATAGTTATATATTAAAACTCTGTTGTCGTTACTCTAATCCCCCCCCCCTTCCCCATCATTCAAATTTTCATTTTCGCCAGAAATGGGGGGAACGTTTTCGATACTACATACTCAGTAGTAAAAAAAAAAAGACAATTTACGGTATAATGGGATAATTGGACAGTTTAGTAAATTGGAGTTTGGATAATTCAAGTTCTAGTGTATACAGAGAGGGTAGCGTTGCCAACATTTTGCATGAAAGATTTTTTTTATGTCGATTTAAGAATGTGTGAAATATGATGAGTTTTTTAGTGTAATGCCGAGGCACACTGTGCCACGACTCTCGGCGTCTCAACTCCTTAAGAAATCCAAGTTTTTTTTTTTTTTCACAAAAAAATATTCAATTCTTAAGTTTTTTCGGTCTAGCCCTTCGTTGGCTATTATACAATTCATTTTGGCAACAAATTTTCACTCAGTTACAGGTGAAGTAATTACAGGCTTCTATTGCTAATTAATCTACTGAACATTTTAGTTTTACATTCCCAGAACGTCAAACGAACGTGCAATCCTGAAACTTGTGAACATAGTCTATTGTAGTAATCTAAAATCACTTATCCAATAGAATAACGTACTAAAAAAGTTTTAGGAAACCTGATCTTTGACCAAATCTGCAAAAATGATTAATTCCTTCAGTGTAACAAAAGCAGGCGAACATTCAAAACCAAAAGCAGGAAATTGGAAAAGCGTTCCTGATAAAGAAATCAATTGGCGGAACTCCCAATTTCAATTTCAAGAAGATAACACCTAACGAGGCATGAGGCACGATTTCCTTCAGCAAACAGCGATTGAACTTCAATCATAGCCGTAATGACCTCGCTGCTCATCAGCAGGAATATCCTCATCTTGCGTTTCCCTTCCAAATAACACAAACCTGTTGATTCCGAGTACCTGGTTGGGACAATGGAACAGCGGCTCGTTAAGCTCCGAACACCTTGTTCCGGTGGAATGGCTTTGGAGGGAAATTTTTGAATCAACAATCGGTTCATCTTCAGTTTATGATAAGAGTCAAAAGGTTTGACGAAATTCCGGAAATATATTCACGGTTGTGTTTTTGTGTATCTAAACAAAGATTGGCACATAGTTTGTACAAATAGCGTGATTGTTCCCATACATTGCAACACAATCCTTTTTCTTCTTGCAATCAGCAGAAGAGTTCAATTTTAAAATGGAGTTTCCTGATTTAACCCTTTAAAGACCATATGGGACACATCTGTCCTCTAAGTTCAAGTTTATTTTATAAATTATTGAAGAGAAATCATATACAAGCTATATATTTTTTACGTTATTGTTACATCAAAATCTTAACATTCATGAAAAAAGAGTTATTGTTTAAAAAATCTACACTACTGATTATTAAAATTTGTTCTTTCTTTTTTGGAAACGCAGCAAACTTTAATATTCTACAAGCAAGCCTGTGGTACTCAAAGATTTAAAACAAAATTCGTTCGAAAATCTTCTGAAATTCTCACTTTATAAACCTTTTCCGCCTCTTATAAGATGAGGAATTAGGAATGATATTGATGCAAAAAGTCAAGAAATATTGATAGATTGTTTTTAAAAAACATTACAACCATAAAAACAATTATAAAACCCAACATTTTTATAAGAAATTCGCGAGTTACGTAAACGTTCAAAATTTAAATAGTAAACAGTTTTGTTTACCACATAGAATTTTTTGAAAAGGTTAACGTTTTTCAAGACTGAGTTGCTTTTTGTTTTCTTGGAAGTAAAAAATTTAAGAATGAAATTTATGTCAAATGTCGTGAACATCGATTGATATTTTTAAAAACATTATAATCTATAACAATAAAAACCCAACGTTTCATAAGGAAGCCGTGAAAACTTTCGAAATTTAACTATCAAATAGCAAGATTTTTCACATAGCAAAAGAGGCACAGAGTCAATGAAATTAATCAATTTTTTAATCACTAAAACTTGTATGGGGTGCAAAAAATAGCACGAAATCTTGTAAAAAGTCATTCATAACGTTTTTGTTCCCTGTTTAATTATTTTTCATTATTGCATTTTTACATTCGAAATTGTTAAGAAAAGTATCAGCGGGTCTTTTTCAATAATCCTTCGTATAGTATTTCAAGCACAGTAGACGTGAATAAGTAATATGTTAATACGCAACAAAAGTTAAAGCATTTAAATTTTCCTACCCTTCTGAAGTATTTTATTTTACTTTAACGGGAATATTTTGCAACTTTAACTATCTGAGGACGTCAATTTTTTTTTAATAACAGGAAAGCATTTGTAGTTTATTAAAGTTTGAACATTTATTAAGTTATAAATTTTTATTCACGCAATAAATCAATGCTTTTTTGGAGAGAATAAAAGAATGTATTACTTTTAGTTTTGTCAGTAATCTTTTAACGCTGCGCTTATTTTATGTTTATAATCTTTTTAGAACTTAGCAATTACTTTATCAAAGAGAAATCAACTACAGCACAGTATTTTGAATTTCTTAAAAGAAAGAGTAAAAAGATGTTTCTTTTATGTTCGATTTCAATTTTAAAGTTAAAACGTTTCAAATATAAATTAAGTTTAATGAAAAAAATCGTCGAAACCCTTTTAGAAATGTCTTGCGTTCACAAAGAAATGGTAGAGTTGAAATTTCAGTTCTTGTTATTCATCATATACTCAATTAAAGATATTTATTTATCATGCGCAAAAAAAAAAAAAAAATAAAAATAAAAGTAATAATAAAAAAAAAAAAACTTTTTCCTTCAAATATTTGAAGAGAAATTGTGTCTTGTCATAAAAATGTTTTTAGCTGTTTTTTAAAGTGAATTCATCAGCAAGTAGGTATATTTTCTTCATTGCTTTTATAAGATATAGCTCTGCACACTAAATTTAAGTAAAATTTTAATGATTTTTCAAATAAAATCATTTCACTTCTAGGACCGGCTTATCCAAAGGATGCATTTCTAATAAGCAATCAAGATATTCTTTTTTCCAAATATATGAAAAAAAAATTGCGATGCTAAAATAATCCTGATTGACATTTTAAGCTCCAAGTAGGACAACAGTTAATTTATCGTTGCCAGATACTACAAGATTTAAGTACAGAAATCCGGAATTTTGCCTCAACATTTCGTCGAATTTAAAAAAGCTGATTAAACATATCAATCTTCACCTTATGAAATATCTTACTACCAGAACATGTATCCATTCGGTTGCAGATCACTTACCTTCCCTTCCATAACAAACAGCATCCCTCAAAATCGTAAATCAAGTTAGTTCCAAAGGGAGGTGGGAGGCTTCGTCAATTGCTCTGAAGCCCACAGAAGAGAAAGTGATGTTCCAAAAGGTCCAGCCTCGGCCTTTATATACAAATCCAAGGAACCATGTCATCGCGTCCAGTTCTGACTCTGCCGCTTTATCCTCAGAATCTTCCCTACCCCCCTTTCACGTTCGAAATCAGGGCAAGTGGATGATGATGATGCCAGCAAACCAGAAGGATGGACGAACTTCTGGATGGATTGACTTAACTCATCTTTCCTCCCGCCTTCTCCGCGCGCGATTTTTCACTTTCGCTCTCACTTGCCGTTCTTCTTTTCCCCTTCCTTCCCCCCTTTGTTCTTTTGCCTTCGATTTCTAGCTCTTAGGATGATGATTCTTGTTGTTATCTCGTGTCTTATTCGGTCCTTGGGGTTAGGTAGAAATTACGATTTGTTCTTGTGTTTTATTTTTATTTGTTCGATACAAAATTACCATTCAATATTGAGTTGATGAGTTGGTCGCTAATTTCTCAGTTAAGTCTGTTCTTTGGAGCAACAACACCCTCAAATGTCAAAAATATCAGTTTTAAGTTTTTCAAAGTTTTCCAAGTTTCTAAATTATTCTCTGATTCTATGTTTTGCGTTCCATAGTAGAGAAATGTTGAGCACGAGAGAGATTATTATCTCTAGCTATCAGGGCCCGACTAACTAAAAGTGAAGCCCTAGGCCCACAATAATTTGGAGGCCCCCGAAGACTCTATAGCGGGATACGGTGGTTCGGGTTTGGTACCCGTCAGAATTTATTTTTGGGGCCTCTTTGTCTATCCCAGAATTACGTAAATCATTAACCATGTGCATTTATGAATCCCTTCAGGCCCCCTTATAGTTGTGACATGGTAAATTCGCTAATAGCAGAATGAATAAAAATTCTCTTTTAAGTAAGTTTTTCAGCGATTAACAAGTTATTATTATTTTTTTTATTATTACGCATAATTCTTTAGGAAATTTGAGGCCCCTTAGGAAGATGGGGCCCCAGGCCCAGGCCTAGTTGGCCTGTGCTATAATCAGGCCCTGCTAGCTATATTAGGAATGTATATATAATTTTTTATTTTCTTGAATTGTATAAGTGACATGAGTTGTTTTAATTCGAAATAGAAATACTAATTGGAAAAAAAAATCTTTAGGACCTTGATAAACGTGATTACAAACCTCAATAAATATTAGAGTGCTGCATCTAATTATGCTGACGCTGCATCGAAAAGTTAACTACTTCACAAATTAAATTTATTCAAAATCTGGCAGTGGTTGCTGTGGTTCCAAGGTGCGGAGCGCACAAATAGTAATTAGAATTGTAGGCACGTGTAGCATATGCCGGCTGGCTTATCAATTAAACGTCATGTTTGGCATTGTAAAAGGGTTCCTTCTAAACACAAAACAGCTGGCTGAATTTCCCTACTTGCGCCTTCTTAACTACAAAATTTTTGACCTATTGCAGAAAGGTAAACGTTTTCATTGTATGAGTACTAGGTAAAAGCACCGAATGTGGGTACCTTCTGTTTTTGTCTTTTAATGATCAGGGGGGAAAACAATATTTAGCTGAAAAAATTGAGGATTCTGGAATTAGGATCATTTGAGCTTAAAAGCTTAAGCCAAAAATTTTTGCAACAGCTTTTACTGTTTTCAAAAAATAGGAATAGTTTTGTTTACACGGGATGCCTCCTAGTTAGACAAACGTTAACATTATAACTAAACTACTTGCATTTTATTAATTAAATTATGTTTACTTCAAGTAAATGATGTTATTTTTTCAATTATCAGTCTAAAGGAATCTAATTTAGGCATTTTTGACATCAAATACCCGTAGTTTACTTTCCTTATCATTAAAAATTATTTTGAACAATCGCACACAACAATATTTTCACCATCACTTTCAGTTTTCCATTCTTCCTTTCTGAAGAAAAAGAAACTCGCTCCGCGCCCCACGGCCTAGGTAAAACATCCTCATATCTAACAAAATGCTGTCGTAGTTGACAAAATGACTTCGTAAAATAGGTCCTGATTAAATATTTCGTCAAATTGACGAAAAATGCATGTGATTTGAGAGTGAGTTTCTGATTTAGAGAGAAAAGAATCCGCGTAAATGATGATTGTTGTCTAATGATTGAAAAATCCTCGAAAGCGAGCGATGCCTTTCAGAAAGTGTATCCGCTTGAAATAGAATAAATATTGAAAAAACGCGTACTTGACATTAATAAAGAAGAAATGATGGCATGCAGCCTTAGAGCAGGAATTAGAAAATGGAGGGGGGTAAGTCCAATCATTTGCTAAGCAAAAGACCTCAATTCATGTGATTCAACAACGAAGAATGGTTTACACGTTTTGCTGGAAACTAGAGAAAGAAACCGGATTTCTTCCAATGCTTTTCTTTAAAACCTACCACGTGACTTGGGATCTTTCCTTCACGAATGACAGTCTTCACTCTCTCCATTTTATCTCTTCTCAATGCATACAACGTCATAATTTCCAACGTATAATACGAACGGTGCAACCTAATTACTGCAGCACTGCAAAAAAAAAAAAAAAAAAAAAAAAAAAAAATGCGCATCGTAAAGACACACAATAGAACTTTTATTATTATTATTACATTCTGTACTGTCACTTTAGCCTCACGTTTTCTCTCACGCCCGCTCTTAATCTTTCTGCGTCTAACTTAGGCATATTCACAACAAAACTGTATAATGAAGAAAATATAAACAACGAGGAAACTAAACCATATTCGAAATCCACATTTTAATTGTTACTAAAAACAATAAAATAATAGTAATTATAAAATTAATTTTTTTAATAAAAATAAAAGTTACCAAACTAACTTCAAGGAAATGTGGATTACACCTTTAAACAGCTTACTTTACTTGGATTAAAAAAAAATCATCGAAAACCGCCATTATTTGAAAAGTTTATATTTGAACAAATCCATAAATATGCTTAGGTTCAGCCTTAAAATTAATTTTATAAATTTACTAACAAAGCAAACTTACTAATATTTTTCATTGTTTTTGGCAACAATTAAAAAATAACTATGTCACTTCTGTCCCATAGAGTAAAGAAATTTACAATAAGAAATTTACAATCAAGCATAGAGTAATTTCTTTACTCTATGCTTCTGTCACACAAAAAGGTTGAGTATCAGAACTTCAAAGCCCTCGCATAAAAAGTTTCATTTCAAAAAATTTGGAACTGTGAAACAAGCAACACATGGAACCTATACAAATGCAGCTTAGGCCACGACTTCTGGTTGAAAAACAAAGCATCAACTCTTAGAAAAAAAGCTCCAACATCCTCCGCAGACTTCTTTTACATTTTTTAAAAAGTAAAAATAATAAACACACATAACATAAATAACACAGGGTACGCACGGTACCCCATTTTAGGAGGTACTTTATTTGGTGACTCTTTGTACATTACTATTCACGGCGAAATAGAATTTTTAACCACTTTAAAAAGAAATTTCAACGTTACCTGGTATTTATTCAAAGAATTGAGTAAATGAGAAAAAATTGAGCCTCGACCTCAAATAAATCTACATAAATCGACTTCACGAGCGATATGAGTACTAATATTAAAACTTGAAGACATAGAAATCCAACGTCACGATTTCCTGCTTGTGCTAGAAGCTGTCTGGTTTTCTTTAAAAGTCGTATGCATTAAGAAAATAAGAGCATTATAAAACAGATTAGTATTTTTTAGTACATTTATTCGGGGCAAGTTTGATCCACATTTTCTCTATTTTTAACTGCCCCACTGTGCTCCCACTGCCCACATGTTATTGCATTTATTAGGCATAAAACCGAAGAAAAACTCTTAAAGCATTATATTATCCAAAATTAACAAATAATAATTACTAAATCTATTCAAAATGGATTATTAGCCCTGTTCAAAGCGAGCCTACTACTTGGGATAACTTAGAGCTACGTCAGAAATATGATGCAAAATAAGTGGCGCACACAGCAACTTTCAAAAGAGGGGTTCGACAGTCGAAAGTCTACCATTCTTATGTCATATCCCAATATGCCGCCAAACATATTCTTTTGATTTTATCCATTGTCGGGAACAAGAAACACTTAAAATAAACAAATCAATAAATTAACATTAATTGGACGGTGCTATGCAGGTAAAAAAGAGTTAACTAACTAAACTTTGAAAAATGTGTTATTCACATAGGTTGGAAACGAACTAACATACTATGGGATGCGAAGATGATTCAAGCCAAATTCTGTATTACTGTGCCATCCAATGAACAAAATGCCAAACCACTTCTGTGCAACTAGGCATTAGAGTTCAACTTTGAACTCAATTTACTCGAAACTACTGCTTGGTAAGTTGACCTATTTTTGCATAACACCGTCCAATTAGAAAAATAAAGACTTAATAACAAATAATTAAATTACCAGTAAGCGCAGGAATTTATCCATTCACATTTCTCATAATTCAAAAATAAGAAATTGTAACTCATTTGTTGTAGACCGTTTCTCTTCCAGAATATTTCTTCATTTTCATGTGCTTTTTCACAAAAGACACTAATGCGACTTGTTTTTTTACAGTTTTTATAACTGATTTTTACAATACAATCTAAAAAGTAGACATTAACAATCAAAAATAAAAATGGATTCATACTGCATTGGAAGAATGTGGTAGTTACATAGTCATGTAAAATAATGAAATCTATGTAATGGAAGAATTTTTGACCAAGTCGTAATGCGGGCTTACCAGAGCACATATTGAGATGACTCCTAAACTAACAAAAACCTAACTCCTAAACTAACCTAAATTTTACTATCAATTGAAAGTAAAATCGATTGTAACGGAGGGGGGTCAGGACCCTTTTACCCCCTCCCTCCGTGTGCACCACTGTGAAAAATAAATTAGTTAAATAAAAAAAAAGTACTATTTTGAACAAGAAAATAAGAATTTCTTAATGTTTAGAAACTCCCCTTCTTTATTTCCTAGTGTCACAAGCAAGGACGGATCCATAAAATGTTCAAGGAGGGGGCGATTGTTTTGTACTCTTTACTCTTTGGAACTTCAATTTCTAAAAACTTTGGAAAGAGTGTCTTTGACCCCATCGCTTACCCTTATGTAATCAAAGGTGTCCTACAGTTGTGTTTCTTTCGAAAAATATCCAGAGTGAGCCTTTGATCCTTTTCCTAATATCATCTAAGACTGTCCAAAATTGAGATTTTGGAACTTCAATTTTGAAAAAATCCCCTTGAAAGTTCTGGTTCCTGTCCCCAGAGCAATAAGAGATGGGCTACGATTGCGTTTTCAAAACTTCAATTCCGGACGAATGCCGGGGAAGAGCTCCCTTTCTTCTAACACCATCGAAGATAATGTTAAATTGTGTTTTTTGAGTTTTAATATCGAAAGTATACCTAACAAAAATTCCACTCGGCTCAAGGAGGGGGCGATCGCTCCCATCGCCCCTTCCTTGTATCCGTAACTGGTCACAAGATTTCTATAATTTATTAAGTTGCTTATTTAATTACAATATGGGACGAGAGATTTCAACACCTTGAAACCGGCAGTTCAATAGCAATTTTAAAACCGAAACTTCAGAATGATTGGAAAACACAATTATAATAGCTGTATACAATGTTACGAACTTATTTTTAAATTAAAAAGTGGAACACTGATATTATAACCTTGACAGTACAGTGAAGAATTAAGCCTTCTACCTTTTTCTTATGAGGTCAAAAATATTTAAAATGTATGGGGAAATGGGGCGAAGTTAATTGACGCGTTTTAAATTTACCGTATAAATGATAAAGGGAAAAATTAGCGGTTGCTGAGCGACTAAGTTAAAGAACTATTTTGTTTGCTAAGTTAAAGGCTATTAAAACTCGTTTATTAATCGCCTTCTCAAAAGATTTGTTAATGACCTTTAAGTAAACAAAATTTATATCGCATGGCAAAATATTTTCCACCAAAATCAAGATCCTCCTTTATGGGCATTTAATTAAATATATGTTATTTGTTCATTAATTTATCTATTTAGGATTATTCGTTTCAACAAATTAAAAAAAAATAGCTAAGCACTTTTAGGGAAAAGAATGGCCACTATTTTAAATTAGTGGTTACTGATGAAATTGCTACTACTATTGGCTACTGGCGACTAAAGAATTTCTCCTAGATTTGCTCTGCATATTAAGATGTGTTTCAGAGCAAAGCTACGGCAGTCTTTTGTCATCTCGCAAAACTACACTCTAATAAATTTAACAGCACTTAGTATTTATTTTCTTGTTTTAAATAGCTTTCTGTTTCGTGCACTCGAGATAAAAAGCTTTGAAACGCTTTTCACACCTTCATCGATGCGTGCCGAGATTCGGCTCAAAACAAATGTGGGTTATAAAAGAGATGAGACAGGTGGCAAATGATCAATGAACGATGTGATTAATCACTTTCGAATCACTCAATGAACCCTGAGGCGGAATGGGTTGCGAAAAACTGGTGGACTCTTAGAAAACGCGGCTCCCAGACTACTTCCCTTGATACTTCCTCAGGAAGATGCATTCTCCTTGTCACTTTGCCCATTGACCCAGAGACGCTCTGTTGTTTATTCATTCTGGGATTTCTCCCGGTCTAGTTGCTGCTGTGAGCCCACACTTGAAGTCAAAATATTGAAGATAAAAGCTTTTCAGTAAAAAAAAATTGGAAACGAGTACCGGCACGTTTCTGAATTTTTACAGCACGGGTGGCTAAGGAGAACTTTTGTTCTCTTTTTCTCAAAATTAGATATTTAACAATTTTAAGTGATACAAACAGGCCTTCGGAGTCGAAGAGTCAGAGTGAGACTGATTTCGGGGTGAAAACGTCGGAGTCGGAGTCGAAGGTTTAAAGTTCCAGGAAACGGAGTCGGTCATTTTCCCTCAAAGTTCAGTTATCCCACAAGAATTCAGCTATCCGCGGTTACCGTGCCACTCTATTCCGCGGATAATCGGGAGTTTATTACACATTATCAAACGAAAATTTTGTATTAATGTTGTAGACTCGTTATCTTCTGATAATGTGTTGAATGAAAGCGAAAAGAAATAAATCTTGCTGAAAGCGAACAAAAGAAATCTATTCCATTGTCGGTGAATGCCGTCTGTTAGTAAATCTTTTATTTATTTATTTTTTGATCATACTTCAATAATGTATGTTTGCTACGCAAGTTATTCGCAACTCCAGCGCTCGAATACGCTACCTTGCGGTGATTACAAAACTGCCGAAAAAACTGAAACATTGCCACATTGCGTTCCCTGTGTGTCTGTTGACGTAAACACAGGCAGTTTGTTAGGAGTATTTATTAACGCATTCGATGTGCCTTAGATTGCTTTCAGCAACAGAAATTGTTTCGTCCCTTAATGGTATTCTCGATCTTCTCAAAATAATGATAGTTTTCATTATTTCTCTCTAAAAAGTGTGATGACTGTCGTAAATGGCGAATGCGTAAAACAAGAAAACTCTGGGTTAACAAACTTCGCATTTGCTCTGTTCGATACATTTTTTTTTTTTTTTGAAAGAGGATAACGGTATACCAGGTAAGTTTTTTTTTTTTAATTGTTTTGTGTGAATTTGTAAGAATATGTGGTTTTTTTAATCTTAAGTTCAAAAGAAGGATATGATAACATTAGCAGAAGAATTAGGACTTTCATCGCCACCTAGTTCAAAAATAATTAATTAAACCAACTTAATTTACTGCAGCATTTAGTTGGACTGGACAGTATGCAAAATATTTTCTTGAATATATTATCGTAGAACGAAATGAAAAATGTTTAACGCTGAGAATTTTCCTCGCCAAAATAGTGGGATTATAGTTTAGGGTTATAGTTTTAGTATTGTGCGAGCAAAGAACATTTGGCGAGAGATTTCGCATGTCAGTTAAACCATATTAACTTTTTATCATGAGTGGAATAAAATGGTAGAAAGATTACAGAATTCGATAAGTAAAAATAAGTAATGGTAGATCAATTGAAAAGAAAACTACCACCATATATATCCGTGAGAATTTTGTTGATGATTTGCATGGTATGACATAATTAAATCATAAATCAGAAATATACGAAACACAAAAATTTTAAATTAACCGATTCGGCAATTTGAGAAAAATAACTCAGCTACAAATGCAAAACAATTAGCGCTAGCAGGGCAAGGTAAAGAAGTATCATCTTCTTTTGACAATAATTCGTAATGTCATATAATTAAATTTTCTAGCATTAATTGTTATTCTTTTCAGGCTACAATTGTTATTTAGTTTTATCAAGAATTGATAAATATCGAATTCAACATCGTGGAAATGGCTGCTTAGAACTACGAACTGCGTAATTTGCATTAATTTTTGACGTTTAGTAATGCTTCTTGAATTCTCATTTCTTTATACGTGGGCCAGAATATCAACAAGACTTTGAAAATTAATTTAAAAAGAATAAAGCGAAAAAATCTTGCATACGAACAAAATTTACTAGGCTTATTAGCATTTTCTTCGTAACCACGTTCGTTTGTTTTACCTTTTTCGTCCGCCATTAGAAAGTGGCTACAGTGCCCCCTATAGTTCGTTGGAGTTGCGAATAACATAACACTGTAGCTGTTTTTCCTACATTCCTCCTTTTTTTCGCACTGAAAAAAAAAAAAAAAAAAAAGCTTCTCCTAACTACGGGGCATATCTTGCAACTTAAAGAAAGCTTTAAATAAAGTTTTTAAGAAATCGCGCTTCCTTGCCGCTAGACGGCGGGCGTAGAGAGTCCAGATCAGAATTAGTCATTTAACGTTTGGCAACGAATTAAATTGATTATTGTTTTCCGACGTTCTAAAGATTTTGAGAGAACGATGCGGCAAAAATAATGTGGCAACTTAGATAGTCGCCATGGGAATAGCTTTAAAACAATACTATAATTTGCATTCAAAATAAGTGCTTGTCCGTAAATTAACAGCGCTGGGTTGAAAATGATTTTCAAGTATATTATTCACTAGTGGTACCCGCACGGCTTTGCCCGTAATAGAAAATTAAAAGGTCTTTTGGTTCGCCTGTATATTTACAAATAATGTATGGTGAATTTTCTTGCCAATTGGCTTGTGCCCATGTTACGGTTCCACGTAATGATAATTTCGTAATTTACTCGTCCATCTTATGAGAACTTTGTTCTTAAAATTGGAATAGAAAAAGAACCACATCGAATTTTCGAAAAATCGCTTCGAGGTGCACACCCCCATGCTACAAACTAACTTTGTGCCAAACTTCATGAAAATCGGCCGAACGGTCTAGGCGCTATGCGCGTCACAGAGATCCTGACAGACAGAGGGACTTTCAGCTTTATTATTAGTAAAGAAAAGATAAAGATAAAGAAGATAAAGATAAAGAAAAGATAAAGATAAAGATTTCGTTTCTAGACTAATATTAGAAGGAATTGAGCGGTGTAGCCCTGGCACAAATCCAGAAGGTATGTCAAGTTAACTATTTTCGGGTGTCACAAAATCAATAAATCAGATTTGACAGCATATGAGTGTTTTATTTTCATAACGAATGTGAGGCCTTTCGTTTCATTCACTCATGTGTGCTAGATACGAGTATATTGTTCAAATGCTTTATCCAGTGCGCTCACTTTTTTTTAAACCTGTATTTTTGCAGAAACCCCTTGTTATAGCGTGATTCTTCGTATAATTCATTTGAATAAATCACACTTTTTCACTGGCCCAATAAAAAGTAAAGGTGATAAAACTTCGCTTTAAAAATTTGACATTACTTTACAGAAAAAAAAAACATTTTATTGTTTTGTAAAATTAATGCCCGCCCCTTAACCAATAAATAAAGCAGGTATGCATTCAATTCTACTAAATTCGTTGCATTTTGAGTCATTATTTTGCATTCTTATTTCCCCGAAGAACAATTGAAGTATTTTCGACTCTTGCTTGCATTAAAATAAATTTATTTTGTTGTTACTGTTCGTTAAATTCGTCTTTATAAAAGAAAAACTAACTTTATTGTAGAAACACTTGAATATTCGTTGAATTGTTACTTTTAATGACCTCAGTTACATTCCATTTTCAGATATATAATGCTTTTTTTCTGTTTCCCATTACTAAGCGCGATATAATAAGGGCTATTTGCAAAAAATAAGTACAAATGGAAGGACAAGTAGGAATCAGATCGCGTGAGATTCTATCCATTAAGAATATGAAGATAATATAATTGTCGATCAAAGTAGAACTATTCTTAACACAACTCGTTTTTTAGCCTACTTTCCTAGTAAAAGTCAGAGGAAATAAAAAGAAAAAACATTAAAAAAGAGATCATCAAGGGGATTATCTTTAAAATATCGCAAAAAACAAAACAGAAGTCAAAAATGAATAAAATAATTCAATAAATATCGAAAAATTTAAAATTGGAAAGTAGGGTATTGAGATGGGGGGAAAATGTCTGTCGGTCTGTTCCCCCCCCCCCCCCCAATAACTTTTGAATGAATAGCCCGATTCGAACAAACTTTTTTTTTGTTCGAAAGATCTCGGCGAGGACACCTTATTCTCATACTTCACTTTTTGATTTGTACAATTTTTCGATCAATTTTGAACCGTTCAAAAAAACTTAACATTAGCGCCTACGTGGAAATTCAAGGCAAATAAATCCCACACTTACAGGCGAATTAACTTCAAGCAAACTTTGTTCGAAAAAGCTCTTGATGAAGAACATGTATAAAAAATATCTTTTTCATTTGATCAATTTTCCGTTCACTTTTGAACAGTTCAAATCCTTTAACAATAGCTCCTACGGGGAAACTAAAAGTCAATATAGATTCCGAATTTAAAGGCGGATTTGCTTCAAAAACGTTTTGTTGGAAATAGCTCTTGATGACCAATTTCCGATTCTTATAAGTTCAGGGCCGTCGACTGCGACTCCGACTCCTATACATGAAAATTAGTCAGACTCCGACACCCCAACTCTGACTCTGGTTCCGTAACTTTGGCAAAACTTTCGACATGAAGAAAAAATGCCGGTCTTGGAAATTTTAAGTCTTACAATCCGACTCCGACTTCTTTATCTCGAAATAAGTCCGACTCCGACACCGCAAACATTGGCAGAGTTACGGACCTTAAAGGAAAATGACCGATTCCGAGTCTTTGAATGAAAAACCTTCGACTCCCGACTCTGACTCCTTAACCCAAAAATGTGAATGATTCCGACTCCACAGCAGTTGCAGGTCTTTACTGTGAAATAATTGTTGTTGATATGATTTATTTTTATTTTCAATCTGAAGTTTTAATTTATGTATTCAGCTTTTGGGGCGGAGAAATTCGGAGTCCTTTATCTTTTAACTTAAAAAAAAGCGCAGACGATTTTTTTTTTTTTTTTTTTTTTGTGGTAATGAAATTATTTCTTTAAGTTGACATTCTATTGTTCTCAATTTATTTTTAAAAGTACATTTTTATTTTTCTAAATTATTTTTTGTCAACAGGGCAAAAACAAACTTTTTTTTTTTTGATATCATTTATTTTGTTTAATGAGCTTGTTTTTAAACCCTTTTGAAAGCGATTAAAGATTTTTTTAATGGAAAGTAATATATTAGCTGCTTTATTTACAAGGTGCTACTAATGTATTTGTTCGTTTATTTGCTTTTTACGCATATATTTCTTTACATGAGCGAAGCATATTTTATGTCTTAAAATGTTAAAAAGTTATGTTTGAAATAATTTGCGATTTTAGCTAATTTTGAGAATATTATTCAGATACTAGAAAGTCAATATTGTTAGACGGGAAAGTAGGCTCGTTTAGTTCAGGGCGGAACTTCTTGTCTTTAAACATTTTTACCTGACTACGGCGAAGCCAAAAGGAATTGTTATGATTTTAGCTACAGTGGCTATAAAATATTAAAACTTAATATTTTAAAAATCAGAAACCAAAAAGTGCCGGAAATTTTATTTTACAAAAGTCTTCGTACACTTTAAAAAATGTCTATATATTATTGAATAATTCAACTTTTTATTAAGTTATAATTTAGTAGAATATCAAACAGTATCAACAACAGCTTTTAAGTGTCTGGGAATACATATCATTGTTTTTTGTTTCTTTTTTTTTCTTTTTTTGGTTAATTTCTGAGTAAGTGTTCAACCTACCTTTGAGTCTTACTGTTTCTAGCTCTTTTTTCGTTTCAAAGCCGTATTTTCTTAATCTAGCCTACAAATATCTCTAAATATGTTACATTTAGTTCAGATCTGGAGATTGAAGGGATATTTTCTAAACTTTTTAGGGCAATTTTTGAGGCACTAGACGCAAACGTTGAAAACCATGTGCTTCTTATCGTTATCTTGATAAAAACAAAGTTGTTTCCGATAACCAAATTTTTGACTAAGAGTATAGAATTGTTTATTAAAATATTTAAATGAACAGAATGATTCATTATTTCATCAAAAAATTTCAAACTGGCAAGTCCTGATGCTGATATGCATCCTCACACAAAAAACCTTCATCGTCCTGATTAACTGATCTAACTAAGTTCTTAAGATTAAGTTCCTCATTTTTTCTTCTATTTACAATTATACAAAAATTTAACCAAAAATGTTGAATTTATTTTCATCTGTAAGTAAGACAGTATTCCAAAACATTATGAACTGGTTTATCAATGATTTTGCGACAAAAAGTGTGAGCTTTCTGTTTTTCGCACGAACAAGAAAATTTCTGCTGGAAGAGGTTCCTTTTAATCTAGCTAATCAGAGAACTTGGCGGCCAATTTTAGGTGAAAATTAAATGTAACATTTTTCATAACATTATGCAGAAACTTTTACAGCACTCAAATGTGTATTTTTCATAAATTTTTTAACTGTAAATCTCCGATCACGCTTTATTAACTTTGCCGGTAGACTTTTTCTTACCTTGTTTTTGGTCCGATTCTTTTCTTCAAAGCATTTATCAAGCACTTTACTATAGAATGGAATAAATGAACTAATTTTGGGACATTTCAAACCAATTTACCGTTACTGTGAGGAAAAAATTAAATTTTCAAATGGCAATTGTTGTTTTTTACGAACACCAGCCATTTTAAAGTAATAAGCAAAATATTAGGGAATAAGTAAACAAAAAATTAAAGCCAAATGACTTTTAATGGTAAACACAATTCAAAAATTAAAAAAAGCACATATGATAATTTTAATCATGAATTTATTCGAAAATATTTGAGTGTACGATGACTTTTGTAGCGTAATATTTCTCTGTCTCTTCGCGTTTTGACCCATTTCAAAAAGAATATCCCCCAATATTTTGAAAAAAAAAAAAACTACTGGATTTTGTATAGAATGAATGACATAGGAATGATGTGAAAAAATATTGGACTTCATATTCGAATTCAGTTTTGCGTTATTTTGATTTTACTAAAAAATTTCAAAGTGTACGAACACTTTTGGGATTCACTGTATGTGTATGTTTGCATTTACGTATGTTCCACCGTAGCGCCTTAACTATTTATCCGACTTTGCTGAATGAGGTGTCAATTGATTCGTTATTATGGCTTGGGTAACTAGGCTACATTTAAATCGACTTCAACAAGAGGAAGAATCAATTTTATTTAGTAAACTCCGATTTTAACCGATTTCATCCCGTTTTCTTTTTTCTTTTCTTTAATTTTTTTTTTCACGTTTGGCACGGGATTTAAATAAATTTAATAAAAACTAAAACTTGACTACGGGAAAAACATCAAAGGTAAGAAACAAGTTAGATGTTGATTATTTTTAGTCTTTTTAAACAAGATCAATATTTTACAATTAAAATTTTCTATCAATTTGATTTAATAACATTATAATTTAATTTATCATTATTGTATATCAAATGTCGCTGTCGTGCGTTGTCAACTAGTTTTCTATCAATATATATATATATATATATATATATATATATATATATATATATATATATATATATATATATATATATATATATATATATATATATCAATGCACCGCATAAGGAATTTGAATTGAATTATAAGGTTATTAATGTGGAAGCGACAGAGGATTTCAGTAGAACTAACTAAATCGGAATATCTAGCATATTAAATGACTTGTTTTACTCAATAAGAAGATATTAAACAGCGCCTATCTTGTTTCTTACCTTTTAGTGTTTCTGACGTAGTCAAGTTTCAGTTTTAAAGCTTTTTTTTTTAAGTCGTATGAGTGTTTACTGAGAAATTCTATTGGAAAAGTTATTTTTAATGTCCCTTCTTATTAGTTTTTTATGCTTAATTCAATTTTAAAAACTAAAAACTTAGAGAACTTGTTTTTACTTGCATGAGAAGGAGTACATTTAAAAACTATTTTCATTTTTTTTCTTCAACTTAGTTGGGGAAAATAAATCTTTGCATCAGTAAATTGTCGCCTCAAAGCAACAATAGGCAATCTTGCTATTATTCCTAAGAGTAGATGTTTCTCTGAGGCGATGATATGCTGCTACGATTGTACTATACTTCGGTTGCAAAAATGGGAAAACAAGTAGTGATTCAGGGCTAATTTGAGCCAGTAATGCCTCCGTTTGAAAATGCCCCACTCATATTTTAATAGTTGTATTCGTAGCGATAAAAGGGAGGAAAAACTCGTAAGTATTGCGTAGTTAATCAAAATTAAGATATAACAATTATTAAGTTCATTAAAAATGAATTATTGGTCTAGATCAAAACTATCCTGCCATTACAAGTAAATTTGATTCATGTCGAGAGTGGGAAGTGAAATAAAGTAAGCTCAATAAAAGCAGTACAACTTGAATGCATCAAAATAAAATTTCTAAATGTTGGAAAGCTCCCCCTTTTTACTTCACAGCATCTCAAGATTTCTCTGATTATAATATTTTAAAGGAATTGTATTAAATTGTTGGAATAGCACGTTGAACAACTTTCAAAATAACTTTCAAACTGTAATTTCAGAATTATTGACTACTAGTGGTAGCCGCACGGCTTTACCAGTAATAGAAAAATTAAAAGGTCTTTTGGTTCATCTGTATATTTACAAATAATGTATCGTGATTTTTCTCGCCAATTGGCTTGTACCCATGTTACGGTTCCACGTTATGATAATTTCGTAATTTATGATAGTTTTTTTCTTAAAATTCTAATAAAAAAAGAACCACATCGAATTTTCGAAAAATCGTTTCGAGGTGCACACCCCCATGCTACAAACTAACTTTGTGCCAAATTTCATGAAAATCTTCCCAACGGTCTAGGCGCTATGCGCGTCACAGACATCCTCCGGACAGACTTTCAGCTTTATTATTAGTAACTAGTGGCACCCGCACGGCTTCGCCCGTAATTGGAAAATTAAAGGTCTTTTGGTTTGCCTGTATATTTACAAATGATGTATGGTGAATTTTCTCGCCAATTGGCTTGTACCGACGTTACAGTTCCACGTTATGATAATTTCGTATCTCGCCAATTGGCTTGTGTCCATGTTACGGTTCCACGTTATGATAATTTCGTAATTTATGATAGTTTTTTTCTTAAAATTGGAATAAAAAAAGAACCACATCGAATTTTCGAAAAATCGTTTCGAGGTGCACACCCCCATGCTACAAACTAACTTTGTGCCAAATTTCATGAAAATCTTCCGAACGGTCTAGGCGCTATGCGCGTCACAGACATCCTCCGGACAGACTTTCAGCTTTATTATTAGTAACTAGTGGCACCCGCACAGCTTCGCCCGTAATAGAAAAATTAAAGGTCTTTTGGTTTGCCTGTATATTTACAAATGATGTATGGTGAATTTTCTCGCCAATTGGCTTGTACCGACGTTACAGTTCCACGTTATGATAATTTCGTATCTCGCCAATTGGCTTGTGCCCATGTTACGGTTCCACGTTATGATAATTTCGTAATTTATGATAGTTTTTTTCTTAAAATTGGAATAAAAAAAGAACCACATCGAATTTTCGAAAAATCGCTTCGAGGTGCACACCCCCATGCTACAAACTAACTTTGTGCCAAATTTCATGAAAATCGGCCGAACGGTCTAGGCGCTATGCGCGTCACAGACATCCAGACATCTAGACATCCTGACAGAGAGACTTTGAGCTTTATTATTAGTAAAGATAAAGATAAAGAATGCAGTGAGCTATGTTTAGTAATGACAACTTTTCTTCTTTCTTTTTCCTTTTTTTTAAATATAAAATAAAGATCAGAAAACTCTTTCTTTATAAATTTGCCGGAAGATTGCGGCATTGTACCTTCTAGAGTTTTTTTTTTTTTTTTGTGATTGAAGTGGCGCGAAGTCATCCTGAATGACTGAAGTAGAGAGAGCACGAATAAAGCAGTGAGAAAAAGAGTTGAAAGGAGCTGTCAATAAATGATATCACACTTTTTTCACTATTTTCAACCTACCTTCCTCGTTTATTTTGTCATACTTCACGCTATTTTTCATTTGCGTGTTCTAATGAAAAAATGTGTGATGGCACACGTCATGTTTCTCCCTCTCTTCCCATTGTCACAAACTGTCAAAACTTCACTAACCTCCTCTCTCCCTCAAAGTGAAGCATCGTTTGTGGATAGTCTCAAGGCGATTTTTTTTTTAAATGTTTTGTGATAAACGCGTGCCAAGCTGAAAATGGAGGTAGGCTTTCATTGAAAGATTTTTCTAAACTATGCTGTAAGCAGCCCCTCTTACCAGGCCTACTGGTATTACCTCTTGTCCCAAACCAAATGAAACTTTCTTCTACATATATTGTGCTTGTTATTTCCTAAATTTTGATTAGGGCCCTTTTACATCTTCTGATTTAGGTGCTTGAAGTATATTCTAAACTGCTCTTTTTTTTTTGTCGCAGAATTATTCAAAAACAACTAAAACAGTTGTGTTATTAATGTATTTTCTTGAATAATAATTTGTTGTCCAGACATTTTCTACCTTCGAAAGGTTCGTAATGCTTAGTAGAAATCCGCCGTTGCAAATAAAATAAACGTATAAACCAACTTAATTTCTCAAAAAAATCTATTTAAGTGTAACCTTCAAAGATTGTAAATAAAATCCTCTTAATCGAAAGGAAGTGACAAAAACTAAATAGAAAATAAAACTACCAAACTCCTTACTCAAAAAAAAAAAAAAAAAGCTTTAACGGGAAATAATTTTCAATGATTTAATCAACTACCTATTATTCTTGAGACTTGTTAATGAAAGACAATTATTTATGTTGCAAGAATTATTTCCATGCTTTGTCTGAAATGGAACACGCAATTCCCGTTAAAACGCAGACATTATTTTTAATGAAGTCTTGCACAGAAATTTCACCATCGTTTACCATTCTCCGGCAACTGATGTTACAGGGTTTTAGAAAACAAAGGCCCAATAAATGTACGTACAAATTGAATTGAGCTTGTCTATAAAGCATTTTTTTTCTTTACCTCCCGTGGTTTTGCGTGTCTATTCTTCATACGCAGCAGAATGTTTAACTGTTATGCAGTTCCTACAATGTGATGTAGCACAGGTAGGAAATTTTGTTGCGATTTCATAAGTATATTTCTTGCTGGAGGCTAAGCTTGAAGCTCTGATGCAGTTCCACGGTATTACCTTGACCAGTGCTTAATTTCTACCCCCAAAAAAGTGCAGGAGCCCTATATTTTTCAGAATTCATTATACATTAGTATGAAATTAGTCTGAATTATAATTACAGAAGAACGTCGAAAATCCCCAATCCAAAAGCACTCCCCCGAATTTTAATAAACGGCTCGATCAACGACTAAGGCACATATAGTACATTTCGCGAAACAAATATTAACATACATTGATTTAAAAAGTGCATATTAATACAGGTCAGGGGCGGATACAGACAACCGTTTTTGGCGGGGGTCATGATGAGGAGTACAGAGTTTTGGATGCGAAAAATTTCTGAAATGCTTGGGTGTCAACAAAAAGCCCCAAATCGGTCAGGGATAAGGCACCTAGTAAGACATAAACGTAACTAGTTAATTTCATAAGCTATGAAATGTAGTAGAATTTCAAACATTTGCTCCTAAAAATAATTATTTAATTGAGAGGATGACTGCAATCGTTTTCATTTTTACATTTTATTCATAATGTATTTGAACACAATGGTGAATGGATATTATTTCCGATGGTTTAGGAGGCGTGGGGTCATGACCCCCACGACTCTCCCCTTCTATCCGCCACTGATACAGGTGGAGGATTATATTTATCAACTCAACAAGCTTATCGAACTCAATTTTGAGTACTAAAGCGAATGAAGAGTACGGTCAGGTAGGAAAAGAATTTCACAGTTCTCTCAGCTGACAATCAGGGGTCTGTGATAGGAACAGGGGACCCACGGGTGTGATGATGATGATGACAATTAGGGATTGTTTTAAAATTAGTTAGTTTAAACCCGTTTTTTCGTACAGAAATTAATTGAACTTTTTATGGTAGAAATCGGTGTATTTTTCCCAAGTTTATACGCACAGTACCGCAAATATGTTTAATTATCCTTTATGATCAATAAACAGTGAGAATTAATTTTTGATAAATTTTGTTGAAAAATGTAACTACATATCGTAACGTTATGTACTGCATTGTAATGCATATAATACACGCATACTGCATGAGTACTTTATTTGATTTAACGGGATACTATTTTCTAGGTTAATTTAATAAAGCCGGACAATTTAATAATCCGAATATCCTATTATCCCAATCCGAATACCCTATTGTCCCCTAAGCAATGTGGATTACGCTTTAAACTAATGACATGACTTGAATTATATGCTTGCTTGATTTCAGAGTTGGAATTAATTTGTTGAATTTATTAACAAACCATAGAGTTGATAGAGAGGACACGCTATAGTATTACGAAATTGAAGTCGGAAGTTGCGCCGATGTATTCCAAGATCCTTAGCTTCTCGCTAAAGATCTTGGGACAATGATTCAAAACATTGCATTATTTAACGACAAATTGATAGTTGATTCAAACTTAGATATTGTTCCAAGTTTATGAAGCAAGTTTTTCAAAATTGCATTAAAACGTGATCAAAAATGTAAACCAGCCACTTTATTCGGTCTCTTCGAGAGATTGGTGATAATCATTCTCGCAAAGCGACCAGGTTATCATAACTCTGCCCATTTTTGCACCGATGTATCCTATAGTTTCGGCTACAATTTCATATCCTTTTTACCATTGACGTGATCTCTCTGTTATTTTTTTACACTATGAACAACACTAAATTTTATAAATACTATTATTTTTCATTGTTTTTGGAAACAATTAAAAAAAAAAAAAAACTGCGTCACTTCCGTCCCTGAAAAGTTTTTAGAATTTCAAAGTCCTCACATATTATGGCTCACTTTAGAATTGTGTCGCGTTATAGGTAGAAAAAGTTACAGTAGAGTCTGAGGTAAAATTGTACTACTCATCTCTTTTATTTTTGTTTAGAGTTTAGTCAAAAACTTCTCTTCAAAGTTTAGTATTTTGTTTTGTTTGACACACGAGGCACTAAATGAGGAAATAAATAATTTATTTCGAATGATATCTGATGAGGAATCTGAATTCGCATGATGAATCTGAAAATTTCGTATGGAGGGCCTCCATGCGAAATTTTCTGTGAGAGACATTTTGTGTGAAATCACGTTGTGTTGTACCTATGGCCACATAGTTGCCTTGTAATCATAGGTTACTTACGCTATTACTGTTTTAATAAAAAAGCTCTCGTAAAGTTATAGCAGAAAGACAATGTGTGTACACTGTGCTGACTTTTAGAATCATTTTTAGCCTACTTTCCCAGTAAAAGTCAGAGAAAGAAGAAAAAAGCATGAAAGAAGGCTTAATGCATCTTAAAAATATCGCGAAAAACAAAAAAAAAAGTCAAAAATAAATAAAATAATTAAATAAATATCGAAAATTTAAAAATTGGAAAGTAGGGTATTGAGATGGGGAAAAATGTCTGTCTGTCTGTCCCCCCCCCCCTAATAACTTTTGAATGAACAGTCCGATTCGAACAAACTTTTTTTTGTTCGAAAGATCTCGGCGAGGACACCTCATTCCCATACTTCACTTTTTTATTTGCTCAATTTTTCGATCAATTTTGAACCGTTCAAAAAAACTTAACATTAGCGCCTACGTGGAAATTCAAGGCAAATAAATCCCACACTTACAGGCGAATTAACTTCAAACAAACTTTGTAGGAAAAAACTTTTGATGAAAAACTTGTATATAAAATATCTTTTTGATTTGAACAATTTTCCGTTCAATTTTGAACAGTTCAAATCCCTTAACATTAGCGCCTAAGGGGAAACTCAAAGTCAATGTAGATTCTGTACTTGAAGGCGGATTTACTTCAAACAAATTTTGTTGGAAATAGCTCTTGACGCCAAACTCCAGACTCCGATTTCGAGAATTTAGGGGCACCTGACTCCGACTCCTGTGCCCGATAATTAATCAGACTCCGACTCCCCGACTTCGACTCTGACTTCTTAGCTTTGGCAAAAATTTATACACGGAGGACAGATGACTGACTCCGATTCTTGGATATTAGACTCCGACTCCTTTATCCCAAAATGAGATTGACTCTGACTCCGCAGCTATGGTTTTAACTGTGAAATAATTATTGTTGATATTTATTTTCACGCTAAAGTTTTAATTTAGGCATTCAGTTTTCGGCGAATAAACTCGAAGTCATTCATGTTTCTACATAAAGATATGCGCAGACGATTTTTTTTTTCTCACAATGAAAATTATATCTTTAAGTTGTTATTTTATTGTTTTTATTTATTTTAGTAATTGCATTAATTCATTAAAAAAATTATTTTTGGCAACAGGGGAAAAAGAAACGATTTTTTTTGATATGATGTATTTATTTTAATAAACTTATTAATTTTAATTATTATTTTTTCGTTTTGAAAGCTGTTAAAAAATTTCTTTAATGGAAAAAAGTGTATAAGCTGCTTTGTTTAAAAGGTGCTGCTATTTTTTTTTTTTTAAAGATGAGTGAGGAATATTTTATTCCTAGAAATCAGCTTAAAATATTGAAAAAAATATTTTTGAAACAATTTGCCATTTTAGCTATTTTTGAGAATATTGATCAGGTACTAGAAAGTAGTCTGGGTACATGGGAAAGTAGGCTCGTTTAGTTCTAGACAGAACTTCTTGTTGAAATGATAATAATAAGTATCACGAAAATACTTAAAAATCACATATAATTTATCGTACTGTAATTTGAATAGTTTTGCTGCCATGCTGTTTGCTGCTATTGTTTTTTTTTTTTTTTTTTTTTTTTTTTTGAGCAATCACGATTGCTTATTGTTCTCACTTGACAGTTTTGAATTCCTATGATTTTATTTTCCCCCCGCCTCCCTCTGCAGCACCACCATCGGCCGGCCGCCTCACGATGCTGCTCCTCTAGCCAAAACAGTCTCCAGGTTGCGTCACTTACTTGCCTACACTCACACGTACACCTACACATACACGTACCCAGACAAACACATACACACATACGCATACATACAGACACCTACACATACACACACACAAACACATACACGCAACTACCCACACATACACATATCCTCCCACACACAAACACACATGCACAACTACCCACACAAACACACATGCCTACACACATACACATACCCCCACACACAAACATACCCCCCACACACAAACATACCCCCCCCCACACACAAACATACCCCCCCACACACACAAACATACCCCCCCCCCACACACAAACACACACGCCTACATACACACACACTCGTGATTGCGAAAAACATAATTTGAATTCAAGATGTCAAAGTTCAAATTATTATTATTATTATTATTATTATTATTATTATTATCATTAATATCATCTATGTGTAGTGGTTTTCCGTTCATTACGATTTGAAAACTTGCTTTTGGATAATGGCTCTAGGAACAGTAATATTTTTTACCTAGGGCTAAATAAATTTTTATTAGGGCTTGATACGTATTTGTAATATTTTTGCTTCACTTTTCTTTTGCCAAAGTTTATTATGTTTAGTTTTTACGCTTATTTTAATGGAATGATAATTAGTATAACTAAAAGTGCATACAATTTTTTTCCACTTATAAATAAACGCTGGTTCTGTCTTAGTGCAATAAAAGAAGGCGACCGTTAAAAACTCTCCTCTAATGCCCTTTCTTTCCCTGTGCATAACATAAAATTTTTTTTAAATTTAATTTAACAAATTATAATCCAGATTTTCCAAATATTCTTTATTTATTTATTTTAAATCGTATTTGAGAAAATACTTTTCAAAGCATTCAGAGAAGTTACTCAATTGCATCTAAACGTAATACAATGTAATAATGTCAAAAAAAGAAATCTGCTGGAAAAATGTTCTACTACTATTTGACGGGTTTTTATGTTCCATTAAGCAAAGTTTTTTTTTTTCTCTCGTTTAAAAGCAATAAATAAAACACCTGCAATAACCACCCCTTCAATAAAATATATTTGATAAAACAAATATGGCAGTGAAAAAAAAATTTTAGAGCAATAAAAATTTTAACTCGCAAGAAAACGTAATTATTAAAACTCTTGAAATGCAAATAACCTTTTGACAATGAGGTCGTTTCCAAAATTTCAAAAGTATTTTTTTCTGAAAGAGCTTGCTTAAAAGCATAGGATCTGACCATTTTTTAAACAATTTGTTTAAGTTTAATATTTAAAAAAAATACTTTAATCGGTGCGCTTTCATTGTTTATGCTTCTGCCGATGACATCACAAATGATGAAATGCCATTCATTCTTACCATTCACAGAGCAAAATATTTAATTCGCATCTTTACTGACATGTACTGGCAACGATATGGTTGATAGCAAGCGTAAAGCGCAATATTTACTTCGCTTCTTGATTATCATAACGTGGAAACGCGGTAGAAAGATGCGCCAAAGTGCATCATTTGTGGCGTCACAAAGACCACGCCTTGTTTGAAAAATCGACACATTAAAAAATGAATTAAGAAATAACTGTTGGGAAAATGAAAGTATTTTCTGGGTCCATGTTTTCTTTCTTTTTTTCTTCACTTATTCTATCAATTTCAGTGACTAAAAGTAGTACTTTTGACCATAGACGGGGTCCCTCTATGTATATTTCTTTACTCTATGGTACTATATTAGTTTCAAAAATCTAGAGTTTGCACATTCTTGAGTCACGCCCTATTTGGTAAGAATTTTACCATCAGTATACAAATTACAGTGGCCACCGATTTTATGAATCACGTTTGTCCAAAACAGTTTTGATGCCATAATGCGGCTGATTCAATAAAGCAGCTAATTGGGTTGTTTCTTTCAGTCAAAAGTACTACTTTTAGTGACTGAAAGTGATAGAATGAGCAAAAAAAAAAAAAAAAAAAAACATGGAGAGAGAAAAACTCTCATTTTCCTAACGCTTAATTTTTAATTAATTTTTTTAAATGTCCGACTTTGAAAATAAGGCGTGGTCACAAATATGCACTTTGGCGCATTTGTCTACCGTGTTTCCACGTTATGATAATCAAGAAGCGAATTAAATATTGCGCTCTACGCTTGCTATCAACATATCGTTGCCAACATATGTGAGTAAAGCTGCGAAATAAATATTGTGTTCTGTGAATGGCATTTCATCTTTTTTGATGTCATCGGCAGAAACGTAAACAATAAAAGTGCACCGATTAAAATATTTTTAAAAAAATAGTAAACTTAGTCAAATTATTTAAAAAATGGTCAGATCCTATATTTTTAAGCATGCTCTTTCAGGAAAAAAAAACTTTTAAAATTTTAAAAACGACCCCATTCAATAAAGCTGGATTTTTTTCTACTTTTGACGATTTGATTCATTGAAGCGACTGATTCAACTAACCACTGCTTATTTACTTTCGCATTATTTAAAAGACCCGACTGTAACTGTTCCCGTAATCAAACATAATAAGGTTGAGGACGTAAGTGTCATTCAAATTGGCATTTTACTTTTTCTCCCGAAAATCACATTTTTTTCACTGGACACAGTTGCGGGAGCTTTGAAGATTATTTGCACATGCTCCTCAGCTTTAAAACTCAAACTGAGATTCCTCTTTTTTTAGTTTTAGCTGACAAAAAAAAAAGTTGAAATTCTCCTTCTTCTTCTTCTTCTTTTTTTTGCCTTCGCTATAGATAGCTTTTTACTCCAATACTCTTTGAGTTGCTTCTGTTAAAATAGTGGAGTGCCTTTCCGTAACCAGAGAATGAAGATGGTAGCAACATATGAGGCAGTGAGAAGCAAAGGGATGTAAGTGGACATTATCGAGTTTTGAGTAAAACGCGTTTAAAGATACTATCCTAGGTATTGATTTTTTTTCTAAATCATGCTATACAGCAGCAACTACCAGGGCTACCAGTACTATCTCTTGCCCCAAGACAGAAGGGGGTTCACCTACCATTTTTACGGGTTATCTACAAATTTTTAGTTTTGCCACTTGCATTCCTTTGCTTTTCTCACTACTTCATATGTAATCTGCTAATGTGATTAACATACACGTATAGCGTATAGCTTTCTAAAGTGACTATCGGATGAAATACGCATCTTTCCCCTTTAATCCGGAGTTAATTCTGTAGTTTATTTTTTATTGAATAAGCTTTAACTTTATTTCTACTAAATTAGGAGTCAAGGGATGAGCTTGGATATCAACAAGAAACACAGAATTTTGAGACATGATGTTTTTTAGTTCCATTTTTCTCAGAATTTTCCTACGAAAGATAAACGTTTCGACTTTGTTTCAGATATTAAAGAAATTGCAAATAAATACCACGTACAATTTCTATTTTTTCTTGCGTTTTAGTAGAAAACATTCCTTTTTACTTTCTTCTATACCTAATATATAGAAGAAAGTATTGGATTCGTGCAAATTTTCGAATTTCTAATTTTGACGGATTCGAGCGTTTTGAGGTGTGCTGAGTCCATTTCGACTATTTTTGGAAAATGTCTGTGTGTGTGTGTGTGTGTGTGTGTGTGTGTGTGTGTGTGTGTGTGTGTGTGTCCGTGTGTCACGTCTGTGTGTGACCAGTTTTTTGTGGCCGCTCTACAGCAAAAACTACCGCATGAAATCGAACGAAATTTGGTACACATATGTGCCCCTATGTGAGCTTGTGCCCATTGGGTTTTGGCGCGAATTCCTCCAAGAGGGGTGGAGCAATGGGACGTTTTTTGAGTTACGCGTGCTTGCTATTCCTCAAGAAGTAACTGGCGGAATAAAACAAAATTTGGTCCATATGTTGCCATTAACAGGAACAGGTGCTGATTCAATTTTGGTGTCAATAACTCAAACGGGGGTTGAGCTATAGAACGTTTTTTGTCGTCAATTGTGACTGCTGTATATATATATCTCCAGAAATAATGAACGGAATGAAAGAAAAATTTATCGGCAAGTAGCCCTTAGAGGGTATAAGAAATAATTTTATTTTGGCGTCAACAGCTGAAAAGGGGGTGGCGCAATCTAACGTTCTCTTTTTCCATTGTGAGTACCCTATCTCAAGAAGTAATGCTACGTTCTGGTTGAAATTTGGAATATGTGTGAATCTATATGTAAACAGGCTTTGGTTCAATTTTGACGTCAATCGCTCCAAGAGGAGTTGTTTTTTTTTTTTTTTTTTTGAGCAATCACGATTGCTTATTGTTCTCATTTGGCGGTTTTGATGTCCTATCTTTTTATTTTCCCACTGCCACCCTCCGCACCCTGTCACCGTCGACCGGCTCTTCACGATGCTGCTCCTACAGCGAAAGCCGTCTCCAGGTTGCATCCATGTCCTACACACACGCGCATACATACGCAGCTACACACACGCACGCACGCACACACACATACACACAACTACCCACACATTCATGCCTGCACACTGACACAAACACATATGCCTACACACACATACACATACCCCCCCCCACACACACATACACACATTCATATACACAACTACCCACACACTTATGCCAGCACAGAGACAAACATACATGCCTACACACACATACACATACCCCTACACACAAACACACATACCCCCACACACAAACACACACGCCTACATACACACACTTGTGATTGCGAAAAACATAATTTGAATTCAAGATGTCAAAATTCAAATTATTATTATTATTTTTTTTTTTGCGAATAAAAATAGCTTTATTTATGCAACAATAAGAAAGATAAATCGTAATAGATTGTCGTCTGCGTATTTCTCGTGATTTTAATTGTATGGAAATGATCGGAAATATTATCTCAATGATTTAAAATTTTGAACTGTTGCCATCTTATGTTTGTTAACAAACAAAATATTTGTAATTAATTCAAGCAAGGCTTTTAAAATAACTTTCAATCTTTGCTCTTTGCTTTGCTTTTGCAATAATTCAGACATTGGGATGGTCGTCAAGTTTTTGCATGTGTAATTTTGTTCTTGTTGGGAATATTGCTTCCTCGTCAAGCATGGGGAGGGATCAGAAAAAAAAGAAAAATATAGAAGAAAGTTTCGTGATGGCCACAACATACTAGTTTCTTTTTGAAACTTTTTTTTCTAATTTCTGTGTTCAGTTGGGTCCGCCGGGGTAATTTGGGTATAAGTTATATTTTATTGAATAAAATGAAAACTATTCATTTGATACAATTACAAAAATTCACAGTTATAAACATAATCCTTACCTATGAATATATGCCGAAAAAATTTTGCCAACACTCTTTTTGAAATTTTTAAAAAAATAATCAAACGTTTTGGTGATGTCGATGCAATGCAAACCAAATACTTCCGAATAGTGCTTCTAATTAACTTGAAACTCTATGTTTTTCAAGTTTTATGTTTACTTTAATATGGCATTGAATTGAAACATTTAACATAATTAGTTTTCATGTAATTAATGATTTAAAAACATGAGGTAATTTGGGTATACATTACATTTTACCAATCAGAAGGACAAATAATAATTTTATTGGACTTCAAACATAAGCATGTATGTGCATCCTCACTACCCAAAGTAATATAAAAAAAGTGCTAAAAATGAATTGGAAGGTTGTTTAAATTTGCTTAAATGTTCTGTAACAAAAAACTACTTCCCTTCCATAACAGTTTGTCATATTGCGCTATTTTCAGTCTAAAATCCATCTTAATACTTAAAAAAATTAGACCTACATTTTAAGTTTGAAATCATTGAGTAAGACTGTTATTAAAACCATGCTTTGTTCTTTAACCATCACTATACCCAAATTCCCCCTTCCACGGGGTAATTTGGGTATAGTGAAACTTATGTTTGCCATTTATATGCAAATGGGCCTATTAACATGTAATTAGTAGAAAACTATTCTGGAAAGACATAATGTTCGGCTGAAATAAGAAAAAGAAAAAAATATGTATATATAAATTTATTACAGGACTGGAAAGTTCAAAGTAGGCCATTTTCATACCCAAATTACCTCGACAGACTCCAGTTGGTTACTCCGTGCGTCTAAACGCCGCAATTTTGTTTAATTTCAGTCTATCTTTCAAAATATTTTACTTACACTAAATATCATATGAAAAGAACTCTAATTAATCGTACTATTTGAAAAGTTATATCATAATATGCGAATCAATCATCTAAAAATAAAATAACTATATGCAGTAAAAAATGCAAGCTTTTGCTATAAACGATACTGTTGAAAAATTGAAATGCTAAAAAAAAAAGGAAAAATACCATTTAGTTTAAAACAGACAAAATGAAAATGGAAAACACATTCTAAATGAATTCATTTACGTTCCTTATGTATTGGAAATTCAAAAGTTAGATATTATTTAAAGAATGTTTATTCATTCTTACCGTATCTAAGTTTTTAAAGTTAAATATTATTCAAAAAATATACAAATAAAAATAAAATGGAATAACTTCATTTAAATATGTTTCGTTTTAACAATTTAAAGTTAGAAATAGTTTCAGTAATAATCATTCCCAATTACAGTATCTCATCGTTTCCGAAACATTTTCAGAAGATAAAAAAATAATAATAATAAAATAAAATAAAAACAAGCACGAATAACTTGCCAAAAAAAAAAAAACACGCATTAAAGTGAACACTTTTTTCTACAGAAAAAACGGACGATGATTCTTTCTAGAGAAGCAATCCCCCCCCCCCCCCACACACACACAAATATTTAGCTTTCATGAATGTGATTGGCTACGCCGCAGTGGATCATGTGACTCGCGTTCTACAAAAGACAAAGACAACATAATGAGAAACGTCATCGTCAAGCCACGGCAAAGTGACATCAAGAAGCAATCTTGATGCTCTCCCCAAAAAACTGACAGAACTTTTCTAGGCAGATGACATTTTGTGCATAATTCAGAACAGGAATCTATCTCATCTCAGTTTGTATACATCCCCCTTGTGCAGTCGCATCTTCAACAGCATCAATAAAATATGCAGAGAGGAAAGGCAAACCGCGATCTGCAAATATGACCTCAGTTCCAGAAAAATCAGAGCGAACCTCGACACGCATTCGACACTCCAAAGGCGCGTTCGATGCATCTTTTTTTCTTTTTCTATAATCCACTCTTTAAATCATTCAAAAACATTTCGTCCTCTTCCGATGGCCCGTTATGAAAGAAAGGTAACACAATTCTCCACTCTCCCCCCCCCCCCTTCCCCTCCTCATTTTAATTCGATGATTGCCGACCACGCGCAAGGTAATGCTCTCAATAATGACGGAGCGAGCTGCCATCTTTTATCCAGTGATCCATTACATCAAAGCGCCACAGGGCCGTTGGGATAATGAACGGTTATTTGTTTTGATCGTTCAGCAAATGAGGGAAAATAGCATCGTTTTTCGGGCCTTTTCTTTTGCTCGTATCATTAGTAAGATTAAATTAAACTGCAATTCCTCGGTCTTGGATGCTGTTTTAGTGCACGTCACTAAGCTATTTTGCTGTCCTAATGGAAAATACTGAATTACGCAAACTGGAGTCAGCGGTTAAACGTGCATTTGGCATTCGTAAGGCAAAAGAAGACCTTCACTTGCATTCGCTTTGTCATCCTTTTCATCAGCGCTGCAGAAAAAAGGGCTACACTATAATTACTTTTAACTGCAAAGATAATTGGCATTTCCGTACGAATGAAATTAAAAGTCTGTTGTTTGGATGAATACAGGGACTGATTTTGACACAGATTTGCAGGTATAAAATGTTCACACGGAATATTACACTGAAAAGCAAATGTTAACGAATTTTCTGTTCCTCAAAGTACTTTGAATGTTTCTTATGGATTTCAAGGTACTGAAAAAGAATATGTTTACAAAACTTTTCTATCACCCTCCAACTTTAAGAAATTTCATTCTTAAATTTTGGATTATATATATGCTATCTTAATAGCAGTTACAAGTTTACTATATTTTTCTTTTAGATGCATTTGATCCATAGGCACATATTTTTTTACTCATTACAGCGATAGAACTTGTAGCAATAGAGTAGAAAACAAATTCACTTTGATAAGTTTTATTTTTGCGATTAAGCAGACTGCGCTAGGCACTCCGTTATCATTTCGGTTTCACGGAAGATCACGGTAGTTGAAGTTTTCTTTTGGCGTTTGGAAATGCTCTGCCATTGGTTCCCATAGCTTATTCTAGCATATTGAATGAATCCTACGAAAACATGAAGATATTGATTCATGAAATTGATTACTCACATCATAATTGGAGCAAATGGGCAGTTTTTAAAGTAATTGCCATTACCATTATTCTGCAACTTGATTATACAACATGCTGCTATTTTCTGTGTGATTGGGGGCAGCAGGGAACAACATAAACATTACACCAAAAAGAAATGGCCAGAGCGCAAACAATATATTGCAGGTGAAAGAAAAATGCAAAACGTTTCTCCAATCGATTTAAAAATATAAAAAAAATATTCCCCCACCTTCACTCATAAATTTGGGATTGATGAAGAATTTCGTTGAAGCAATGGATAAAGAAGGGTGTGGATTTCAGTACTTGCAGGAACAGTTCCCACCGCTCATTTATGCGAAATTATAAAGGACCAAAATTGCGAAGCTAGTTTAAGTGATTTAGGAAAAACAGTATGGATTAATTTTAAAAATGTTGTGACGCAGTTCTTAAGAAATAATAGAAGTCCTAACTATAAAAAATTAAAGACAAGTTAAATATTTACAAACAATTAGGATCTTCAATGTCACTGAAAAGTTTTTCCCTGAAAATATGGGAGCTGTGAGCGACGAGCATGGGAAGCGCTTCCACAAGGATATTTCTGCAATTGAAGTAGGATATCAAGAACGGTTTACTCCTAATAAACTTGGGATTACTGATGGAATGTTATTAGAATATTATATCTTATTTAAGTTTATGTTAGTACCAAAAAAAAAAAAAGAAAGAATCCGCAGTTAAAGCACTTACAGCTACATAAAGTATGAAATTAAGGACATTTTTTACGAGTATCATTTTTTATCAAAAATTTCCATTCTTCTACGACTTTTTAAACAATATATACTTTTTGTATTTTATGCTAGTTTTAAGTTTTGTAATTGTTAATAAAATGGTAAATAACAAAAATATTGTACATATATTGAATGAATGTCATTAAATTGAGATTTTAAAGATTTTGGATTTTTCAAAATCTGTGCGTGATGGAATACTTTTATTGTCCTATTCTTTTTCAATATCCCCTAAAATAAAAAAGTCACAACTTACTCACTGTGGAACAGAAACCCTGTTGACCAGTGTTACTTCGCCGTATGACTTTTGTATATTGCAGGAAAAACAAAATGTGGAGAAATCACTCATGTATTCTTTCAAATTTTGAAACTTAAAATGTTTTTCCTTGTCATTTTAATTTAGTAGTTGTGATTTAACAATTGGAATAATTCAAAACTCACTTTGAACATGAAAAGGAAATATTGGAAAATAAAGGTTTTTATTACTAGAGATGTTGCGATGTCAACATTACCGCATATTTTTGTCTCTATCAATGTTTAGCTTATTTTTCATTATAAGTAAAAATTAATAGATAAAAGGTTTTGAAAAATAAAAGTATTAAGTTTGAGAACATGTAAAAGTTTTTCAAGGATAAAACAAAGAAAGAAAGTTAATATTATTATCTTCTAGACTCAACTGATATTTTATGTTTTCAAACTCGTTTATATTAAATTACGTTATATGGTTTAGATTTTTTTTTCTGTCAAATTGCAGACAGAATGGATTTTAGAATCGAATCGTTATTTTATGCTTGTTCTGCAATTGTAACTTGTCTTTGTAATTGGAACGAGTTTTTTTTTTTTTTTTTTTTTCCAAATCTTGTTTGTCCACTGTGTTACACGGAGTGGTACGCAATATTTTAAAACCTTTCAAAAATGATTCATGCCCCAAACCATTGATACTTCACTACACACAAATAGATGGGGAATCAATTTTTAAAAAAGTCTGATTAATAGGAGAAAATCATCAACATTGAGAAACAAAATTCAAATGAGTCGGACATGATTTGCACAATTTTTGTGTGATCCATTTAAAGTTTTTCGTACTATAGCTTTAATTTAAATATATTTCTCTGATAACAAACGGCAGGGTGATGTGATGGTAAGGCGTTGACCTAATACACCTTTTGTCCGGTGTTCTGACCCGCGGTCCATGTGTCTACTCTGTAAATTTTCTAGGTGCTCACAATCGATAATGCCCATGTCGTATGATTATGCGGCGTGTAAAAGATACCTTAGGGTATTTGTTTGGCTTTGAATATCCTCTGAAAAATTAAAATCCCTAGCGCAGTTTCGCAGCAATGAGAGATCAAGTGCCTCCATCTAGAGGAAAACTGGGCACCTAAATTACCTGTTTCTTTGACATTTGCACCTCAACGGTGGCACTTAAAACTGTAAAGACCACGTAGAGGGATCACAAAAATCTTATTAAGCAGTCCCATTAGAAAGCAAAAAAGAAAAAATCTTCATAACAAGACTTTCGGTTAAATCTCTAGATTAGCGGTCGCCAGTCAAGAGCGGGTGACCATTTCATTGAAAATGGCTACCAAAGAATCAAGTTCCAGTCGCCAAAAGTTTCTTAACTTGTTAAAAATCATACCGCGCTACGACAGCAAGCTTCCAATCCTATCCTTGCTTTTGTCTGTTTCATTAAACGCATTAGTCGACCCCACCTAGTCAGCGTAATTCGGAAAAAATATATCCAAATAACTTTTGTTTGTTGTTTTTGTGGAATATTTTAATTTGTTGTTAATTCTTCTAATAGCAAATAGGTTCTTTACTTTTTGCGCTGCATAAATTTTTTTTTTTTAATGGCTACCAAAAGCGTAAATGTGGTTACCATTTTTAACACGCTTTATTAGCTTCACTTGTATGTTTGTGAGTAACTCTCCTTTGGACTAAGAGCTAGTGGCTTATTACTGTTAGTACATTCCACCACTTCGTGAGCGTTCGTAGCCGAGCGGTCTAGGCGCGGGTCTTCACTGACGTCCACCTCTGGGAATAATTGAGCGTGCATTCTAATCCCGTCTACTACACCGAAATTAAATTTATAATCTTGCAACTCAATTTTCGCCCACTTTTTGTGATCGGATTCTTTTAAAATTTGAAATGCAACCTCAGACTCGATGACAATGAAATATTCTATAATCAAATTAATTTATTAACGATAAGTTATTAGTTTATTCTAATTAACACGCTTTTATTAGCTTCACTTCTATGTTTGTGGGTCCAACTTTCTTTTGGACAAATAGCCAGTGGCTTATTAGAATTACTTACAACGTACAAATCAGAGCTGCGGAGTGTAACAATGCTGCACATGAATTTACCAGAAAGCATTCAAAATGTCTGATGCAAATAATGCAATAGAATACTAAGATACATTCCATTATAAAAAAAAATAATTGTTTAAAAAACTAAAAAAAACACGCTTTTGTCGCAAAATGAACTAAAAAGTAAAAAATAAAATAATAGTTTAAAAAACTAAAAAAAAAAAACACGCTTTAATAGCAAAATGAACTAAAAAGTTAAAAATAATCTTTGGATGACAAGTATATAAAGTAATTGACCAAACATTTAATTTTACTGTAATAAAAAAAAGCGTGGGGACTGCCTATTTACATTTCTGCATGGATAACAAGTGGAAGAAATTTAAGACAACTGATAAGAAGCTTCCCACGCTTTTTTTCTATTACAGTAAAATTAAGTGTTTGGTCAATTAATTTATATACTTGTCATTCAAAGATTATTTTTAACTTTTTAGTTCATTTAGCTACAAAAGCGTGCTTTTTTAGTTTTTTAAGCTATTATTTTATTTTCAAATAAGATTTAGACACTAAATATTGCTATCACTTGTAACTCTTAAATGAAATCTTTGTGCGTGTGTTCGATTTTCATAAGGAAATGTATCTTAGTATTCTATTGCATTATTTGCATCAGACATTCTGAATGCTTTCTGGTAAATTCATGTGTAAACATTGTTACAGTCCGCAGCTCTGATTTGTACGTTGTAAGTAATTCTAATAAGCCACTGGCTATTTGTCCAAAGGAAAGTTGGACCCACAAACATACAAGTTAAGCTAATAAAAGCGTGTTAATTAGAATAAATTAATCTTATCGTTAATAAATTAATTTGATTATAGAATATTGCATTGTCATCGACTCTGAGGTTGCACTCCAAATTTTAAAAGAATCCGATCGCAAAAAGTGGGCGAAAATTGAGTTGCAAGATTATAAATTTAACTTCGGTGTGGCCGGGATTAGAACGCGCGCCCAATGATTCCCGGAGGTGGACGTCAGCGAAGACCCGCGCCTTAGACCACTCGGCCTTGAACGCTCATATTTAGTGTCTAAATCTTATTTGAAAATAAAATAATAGCTTAAAAAACTAAAAAAGCACGCTTTTGTAGCTAAATGAACTAAAAAGTAAAAAAATAAAATAAAAGTTTAAAAAACTAAAAAAACACGCTTTAGTAGCAAAATGAACTAAAAAGTTAAAAATAATCTTTGGATGACAAGTATATAAAGTAATTGACCAAACACTTAATTTTACTGTAATAAAAAAAAAGCGTGGGGGGCTGCTTATTTACATTTTTGCATGGATAACAAGTGGAAAAAATTTAAGACGACTGATAAAATGCCCCCCAAGCTTTTTTTCTATTACAGTAAAATTAAGTGTTTGGTCAGTTACTTTATATACTTGTCATCCGAAGATTATTTTAAACTTTTAAGTTCATTTCGCTACTAAAGCGTGTTTTTTTAGTTTTCAAAACTATTATTTTATTTATGACTTTGGTAGCCGGTGGCTACTATTCAAAATCCCTAGTCTATAGCTTTACTTTCGGTTCATCTTATGATGACTTTACAGATGTGCATTATTTCTCATTACGATTACTTTGTGGGAGGGGCTCAAAGTGAACAATAAGTTGACGGAAATAGATACATTTTAAAACCCACAATGAATTTAAACCTAACGGCAACTGATTTCATTTCGTCCAAACAATACATTTCCGGAAACATATCCATCGAATGAAGCACCTAATTGAAACTCGACTTCCGTTATCATCTTCAGTGAGACTTAGATTGCTATTTGCTCAGGTAATAAAACACGTTTTAAAAGCTTACTTAAAACCATCCACGAATGGCTCTTTTATTAGCATCTAATTTAAATCGTATCCTCGTTTCTTGGCTGCGAAAGGGGAACAAAGCGATGATACTTGATATCTCTTTAATTTTTTTTTCCTTCCTCGTTAGTCTCCTATTCGAATAAGTGGTTTATTATTCCGTGATCCGAATAGCATTGATTATTTGCATGTAAATAATTCTCTTGTTCTATATGGTAAGAGCGTTACAGAATAATTTGCATCTATAAGTTATGTTTAAAATACTTCTTCTAAATGAGTAATATGGTGGATGATATCTACCTCTGCATCTCGTGGTTGCAGTTTATCAAAGGTAGTTTTGTAGTCAGAGTAGTAGTTAAACATTCTTCGAAATGTGATAAAGAACTACATTGTTAATAGCGATGCACTAATAGCGTTTGTTTTAAAATGACTGCAAATATTAAACAGAGTTTGCATGTTGTTTTTATTCTTGGGGTGTGGGGTGTGGGATATATTTTTAATGTTAATAAATTTATTATTAAGTATTTTAATCAGAGGTACTAATTTGCGCTTAATTTAATTATAAATTGACTAACTTTTAGAATTGCGTATGAATTAACTAATTTCCTCTCTATTTTATAACGCATTTTCACAACGGTACGTTCCGACTTTACACAGACGTTGTTATGGCAGTTATTACTCCTTACATGTGTGTGCGTTCGTGAATATTCAGTAAACAAATTTCCTGTTTCTACCCATTTTCGGTATGTGGTAATTGCTCGGATCAACTGCGAGAACAAAAATTCATGATTTCATTCGAAGACAATGTCGTAATAAATATTTTTGTAATAAATAGGACATCTGTTTGGTGTTTATCTTGTGTGTACTGTTAAAAGACATTACGTATGTAAAAACAAACAGCCCTCTACTTTTCTCAGCTTATCTAATTTATTGATTAAGTTTACAATTGCAAACAGAATTTGTATTATGAATACAGTCCTGTCCAAAATTAATCTCACAAACATGTTGAGGAAGAGAATATTCGACGTAGGGGCAGGTCTTTGAGGTCTTTGGATCTCGATCCCTTTGAACATGCTTGGAATGGTTTAGAATGAGCCACTGTACAGCGTAACTCCCCTCCTAATGCTCTCCAAAAGTTAAAAGCCGCGTTTTTGGAAGAATGGGCTTTGTTACCCCAAACATTTATTGATACCCTCATTAACAGAATGAAAGCTCCTTGTAAAGCTCGTATAGCAGTTCACGGTGGTCACACTCCATATTAAAGAGGCTTTTCCCGAGATATATGCTTTAATTCTGATTTATAATTTAACACTTTTTGATATACCCAGTTTCCTAATTCCCAATTAAGCCTTTTGCATATTGTTATGAATCTGATCTCATCATCTAATTTCGTGGCAACACAGTAAATAGTTTTTTAGTTTTCGCACATTTTGTGCTTGTCATCTTAATTTTGGACATGAATGTAGAGCCTCAATTTTTTTTTTTTTTTTTTTGAACAATCACGAACTGCTTATTGTTTTCATTTGACCTTTGAATGATGTTCCTATGATTTTATTTTCCCTCCGCCTTCCTCTGCAGCACCACTGTCGACCGGCCCCTCTGGATGCTGCTCCTCTAGCGAAAACCGTCTCCAGGTTGCGTCCACATCCTACACACATACGCATAGTTACACACACGCATGCCTACACACTGCCGCATACATATACACACACACACATACTACCGCCTATACACACGTGCGCGCACATACACACACACAAACTCGCGCGTACATACACACACACAAACGCGTGCGTACATACACACACATGCACACGCCTACACAAAGACACACACGGATACATACACACACACGTTCGTGATTGCGAAAAACATAATCTAAAATTTAAAATGCTCAAAATTCAAATTTTCTTCTTCTTCTTCTTCTTTTTTTTTTTTTTTTTTTTTTTTTTTTTTTTTGAGACACGTCCCATTTCATCAAAAAGACTTTTGTAGTTGTAGATGAATCTATTTCGGTCAATTTTTTCGAGGAAAAGGCAAACGTTTAGTTTTCTCAGTTGTCTGCGCTGTTATTAACGCTAAGAATGGAATAATAATGAATTTTAAGTAGTGGGAAGCCGCCCGCCTTGTCTGGAGGTCAGAGAAGTCTGATTGCGACAGGAAAGCCCGGGTTCGAATCCCGACTCGTGCATGGACAGTACTTTCTCTATCCTGTCCTTGTACTTTCATTGTGTGAATGTGTTGTTATGCTGTGAATGGTTGCCTACCCTATAAACGGGTCCTTATGGCATGTGTGTACTGTAAAAGTCGGACTTCACACCAAATTACGGTACAGTTGGAAAAGTGAAGCAGTGCACCCGAAATTGCCAGCCTAGTTGACACACGACAACAACAACAACAAACATTTAGAAATCGCTGAAGATTGTAAAGTGAAAATAAATGGTTCGTTTGTCTGGAGTTGTACAATAGAAGGCATGCTGGAGCAACAGGGAAAGCATTTGGAGTTGCAGCTGCTATAATTTGCTTGAGATTATTACAGAATTAATAGGAGACTAATTAATTTAGCGGGAACAGCGAAAAAAACAACAAAATTGGTTGGACAAATGAATGATGAGCGACAGTGTACTAACTATGGCAGACATATGGTGCTTCAACTAATTAGCCAATGATTGAATGGCAGAGTACGACTGTGCAATCAGCTAAGTCAGGGAATGGTGATTAGAGAAGAGCAAATATTGATTTCTGCAATAAGGGTCATTCCACGGAAAACGACTTTTTTTCTGCACCTTGACATCTTTTTATTTTTATCCAGTAAAAATAATAATTTAAAGGGCAAAACTTTGCTGCTTAAGAAATCACAAACATGATTACTTAAGCACAAAAATTATTTAATAAAAAGTAACTATGATAAAAGTATCTCTGCATCAAATGTAAAAGAAAATGTGCTTTCTCAAGTTTAATTAAAATATTGCTGAACTACAACAAAATGTTGGTGAAATTGTAGATTCTGGTTTTCAAGCAAGTGGCGGTAGAATAGTCGCAGTACCGCTTTCAATTGACATTTAATTATAAGTAAAAGCTATTACAGATTGACAATATAACTAACTCTAAAGCTTGAACTTTTTATTAGACGGTACAGGAACAATTTTTGCGCCACCGGTACTTCCCGTTAACTCTCAATATTAAGTTTAAGAAGTAAGTTTACGCTATAAAGCTTCTCTGTAATACTTTTCCCTTTATTTGAAATCATTGTTAAGTCTCCCATTGTTTCCATAAACGGAGCTGCCGCCTGTCAAAATGGAATTTTGTTTTGCTCCTCAACAAGAAGAAAGAAATCAACTCAACGCTGCTGTTAACAAATTCCGGACATCAATTCGATTTGCAAGTGCTTAATTTTACAGACGTCATAAATACAAGAACAGCGTGACTTCTTAATCACAACTATGGTAATCGCTGTGCTCTATTGTGATGATCCTTCTTGGAAGCAAATCCACTCTTCACGATTCGCTCATTAAAAGAACTCGGCCGATGAAGTGTCGTTCATGAGTCGGTTAATCTCATTCATTGTGATCCATTCTGATGCCGACTCGTGAGATCTGAGTTCTGAATATGAGGCTTTTCCGAACAATTACTAATTTCTTGTTAGAATTCGAGAGTAGTGAGAATAAGCTAGTTGTAATTCCATTTACACGGTTACTTAACTGCAGTGGAAGATTCCTGGCATAGATTTGAACGCATTTATTAAAGCTACTCTTCATGAAGATTTAAACTGCATTTTTCATGGGTAATATATTGTTAGATTGCAAACAAATTACCACAATCGCAAATCTTAACTCTTTCAGCTGCTACTTTGCAAAGGTCAACTTATTCGAAATTTTCTCCATTTATTTTAATAAGTTACCATTTATTTCATTACATCTATTACAAGAGAACAACAAAGTATGAAAATCTTAGGAGCCATGATGAAATTTTAGGAACCAGGTGAATTGTTTCTCCATGACTTCAATGAGAAATTTCAGTGCAACTATGGCATCTGAAAGATCCTTGTTCTGAAAGAACTAGTCGTGAAGGTACTTTTACCCGAGGGCGACCTGGCACCGAGAGTCGCCGAACTCTAAATATTACTTAAACTATAATAATCTCTCTTGATTTATATTTTTCTTACACACTAATTAGAACTGATTTTTGCCTTTTGTACAAACGGATATGGAGCAAGTTCTAGCCAATTCAGTCATTGAATTGTCTAGACATTCAATGTGAGACATTTTTAGCACTAAAATTTAAAATCGTATTTCTTCCTACAATAGCAGTTATTTTCTTACAAACATGTTTTTTCAGTATTATTCCAAAAATTAGTTGCCTTAATCCACTTTGTATATTGACTATTTGTCTCTCTTTTCCTAGAAATTGACATGATGCAAGTTTCAGAATTCTGCCATGAAATTGTCTAAGAGCTCAATGCATGATGTTTTAATAATTATCTTTCAACAGCTTTGTTCACTTCCGCGTTAAAAACTACAAATACAAACTTTTTAAAAATCATTCCATTATGGCTTAATCGAGGCCTTCGAGCCTTCAAGGCAGTTCGTCAACTCGATCAGTGCAATTCTTCGAATTACTTGCAACTGATATTAATTAGATTGATCGATCGGTTTTTCGCACTTCTTAAAGGATAACAGAGGTGAACCTTTTTTTTCCTCGCCTTAAGATGTATCATATCGTTGCCAGTAATTACGATTGTAACTGTAACAGGTAAACTGTTTCGACGAACTGGTCTCGTAAATTTCACATTCATGTAATACATGCAGTCAAAGAGATTTTTGACACTCCACGAAACTTACCGATTTAGTGACATCAAAATCAATTATATGCATTTATCACATTTAGTTTCTTATTTTTGGTATGAAATATTGGACCTGGACTTATTCACTCGATGGACCCAAGTGACGAATTCTTTGGAACAATTTGCTAAGAATTTCGTAATCATTATAATATTACTTCATGTTTTACAAAATTCTTGACGACTTTTATTTTTTAAATTCTAACCAAAGTATCATTTGAAAAGTTTCAAGTCCATGAACTATTTATGCAACTTTTTACCCAAGTAATATTGTCAAAATTGACAACACATTTACCAAACTCCCACTAGACCGGTGGTTCCCAAAGTGGGTCACCGAGACCCCCAGAAGTCCATTCATTTTCCTGGGTTTTCATTCATGTAGTAACCTTGATAAATTTGCATTTAGTGCAGTCTTAGTAATCAAAACGTGACGATTTTTTCCCTTTTAATTTTCCAGTGGGGAAATCCCTGTGAAACTAAATTTCTTGGTCAGATATCGAAAATGTCTTCAAAGTTACTCAGTGTTCAAAAATTCAAAATTGAGACACCTTTCTAAAATCCTCATGGTTAATTTCCACTATTGGCATAAATATCTAGTTTGTCTCATGGCATTTTCATACATTCTACTATGATCTGATGATTTTAAACACCTCGGAAAAAATTTAACCATCTCATACACTTTGTTTTGGAACACTCAAACGAAAATATAATACGCCTTAATTAATTTAATAACTAACCTAGGTAATGAGTTCACGAAAAACAGAAAAAAAAAAACCAACAAGGGTCCACAGAACAAAAAACTTTAAAAAACAATTCACTGGACCAAAAGGATACGATACTTTAATCATTATTTCTATTATTTTTGTTTACATGCATCATTTTCCACTGCATGTATTTTCCGGGGCTCCGGATTCCGAGTCAAAGAGTTAGAGTCGGGCTGATTTTGGGGTAAAGGAGTCGGGAGTCAAAGGTTGAAGAGTCTGAGTTGGTTATTTTCCCTCCAAGTCCTCAACTCTGCCAGTGCTTGCAGAATCGAAGTCGGACTAATTTTGGGGTAAAGTAGTCGGAGTCGAAGGTCCTGGAATTCCCGGAGTCGGTCATTTTCCCTAAGACTCCTCAGCCCTGGACACTTCCAAAGGTGAAGTGATAACAAGATTCGACTGTATAGAGCTGTCACGTGCAGGACAAAATGTCTCCTTTTCCTTGGAATAGCCCTTTAATCGAACATGAAAGAATTACTATATTTTTCATGCGTAGTTTTAACCTTGCTCCATCACCATTATCGGAGAATAAATGCAAGAAAAGCGACATAAAATCAGATTCTGTAATTTTTAAGTGGATAATAGGTAACGTATTTTTCCAGATCGAATAAATGAGAAATAAATGCAGAATGACAATAAAACTCCCACTTGCGAAATAAATCGAAGCGATTGTTAAACTCCTTCTGCAGCATTTTTCAACGGCGATAATTATCCCAATTGCTCACGCTTTGGTCCACTTTCTATAAGGCCGAGGCAAAAAGTGAAAACATTTTGTAATTCTTTTCTTTTCTCCCCTACATAAACACACGCTTATATGGTAATGTGATGGACAACAAAAGAAATCGTCTGGCCCACCGTAATGATGACAAACCTCTTTGCATAATTATTTTAAAACTCTGTAATAAATATTACGGTAATGGGAAGAGGAGATGAGAACCTATATTTCTCGGAAAGCACAATTCGAATTCGATCCACTTTATTCGTACTCTTCTTTTTACTGCCATTTTTTTCTTTTCTAATATCACGATATAGACATTATCAATATGTTTCTTTCTCTGTTGGGTTATGAACGGTGAAATTGAATGTGACGAAACAGTTGGGAGAAATTGATGACTGTTCTTTGTGGATATTCAGAGATGAAATGGTAATGTAAGGAGTGAAAGTACATTGTAAACAGAGATATTGCTACGGTTTTTTCGAGGCATGAAAATTCTCCTTGACATTTTCAGTGGCATGAAATTCATTTAGAACAGTAAAATTTGCGAAAAAGATGAAGACGTAAAAGTGACCAATTACTTTTTTTTTTTTTTTTAATAAGGACAAAACGAAAAATGGCAGAGAAAGAAAAGATGAGTTTTCTGTTTTGAATTTTTAGTTTTAGAATGTTTGACATTTTTCCTTTTAAAAAAAAGAGAAAAGAAACTCGAATGCAAAATTACAAAAATTCTCCTTTTGAAAACATTTTGCGGATGCTAAATATTTATTTAAAATACAAAACGGCAAACTAGGCTTGATCAGATTGTTGCGGCTTATTTCCGATTTTTAATTCGTGGAATACGCTTTCAGAAAGGATAAAAATATCTCTTGCTGTAAATATTCCAGAAATCAGTATGAAAATATTTTACTCATTGACGCAGCCAGGAAAATAAAGTTGCCCTTTCGTCAACTATTCTGAAGATTTTACATCAAATTTAGCTTTATAGTCGATGAACTTCATACGTTTTCAGTAAGTTCATTCTAATGTTAATTGAAAGCAGGGGAATGTGTGCAAAGTGGAATGATAAAATATTTTCCCAACAGCACCACCTATCCAGCAATATGTTAACTATGTTCTTAAACATTTAGTACATTCCAATCAAAAAATAGCTCTAAAGATCAAGGGAAATGCTAGCAATTGTCATTTTTAAAAATATTATACATTATTCTAGCATTTTGTGATTTATCAAAAATATTTTTTCTTTTACAAAACGATTAAGGTTTTGTAATTAAGATTGCTTTAATGCAATTTGTCAAGTACATGCGGGGCGAAGTGAATGCGACTGAGGGAAATCATTCATTTTTTTGTTCATTCATTCATCAACTCACTTAAGTTTTCATTAATTAACCATTTACATTACTTAAGTTATTAATTTACTTATTCATTCATTTATTAATTTGTTTTCTTCTTCATTCGTTAAAATATTCACTCATTTATTTTTCCTCATATCTTAAATAATTAACCAATTTAATTTTTTGTTTATTATTTTATTATTTATTTGTTCATTCATTCATTCGTGAATAACATGTTAATTGAATAATTGGCAATAAGCAAACTGAAATATTCAAAGTTTATATTTTAAATTTTTCTTTTATAAATTTGTTATTACATAACTGATCTAGTTGACTAATATTTCTAGAGCACTTGAAGGTTATTCTTTTATTATGTTTCAATGGTCAAAAAGCAGAAAGGAATAGTAATAAAAGATTATAAACAATGTTATAAATTCACGAATTAGCAAAAGGTTGCCGACATGTGTTTTGGGGCGTAAAGGAATCCCATTATCGATCCAGAAAAGTGTGAGCTTTTGGAACTAAAATTATTCTAAAAGGTAATCCTCAATCTGTCGCTAATTTCTGAATTTATAACATTGTTTTGACTAGTGTTACTCTCTATTTTATGTCGATTTTTAGGAGGGCAAAATATTCCTTAAATAAACAGCATTACTATTTCTATGAAATAAGGATAATACCTGTTCATACTAATTGGATAAAACACTTCACTTATCCTGAAATTAAAAAAAAAAAAAAATATCGTTTTCAGGCGTCAAATAATCGGAAGAACATCGGTCGAAAATGAAGAAAAGGAGTTTTTTTTTTTTTTTTTTTAGAGAGAGAAATGTTTATCGTCGCTGTAAGGGCATGACTTTGAAGTTATTTTTGAAAACTATTTCATAAATGAATAATAATAGGTAGTGTTAAATATTTCTGTATGCACCGGAAAGTTTATGTGTATACTCCTGTGTGCTTCTTAGTTTTCGAATAACTGCGAGAAACCTATTTAAAAAAGTAAAAATGTTAACTTGATTGGAATGCGTTTAGAAATATTTGCATTTTTAGTTATGATTAATCATTTCTAGACTGCAAGCAATGTCAATTTTTAGAGGGGGGGGGGCGAGATTCCTTAAATAAACAACATTACTCTTTCTATGAAATAGGGATAATACCTGTTCATATTAAATAGATAAAACACTTCACTTTTCCAGGAATTAAAAAAATATATCGTTTTCGAGCATCAAATAACGCGAAAAACTTGTCTTCAAATTAATCGAAAATGTAATTCAGGAATTATCCTGACAAACCTGAATGCCTGATATACTGGATATACTCAGGGAAGGGAAGCCTGATATACTGGATTATTGTCAGAAAAGGGAAGCCTGATATACTGGATTATACTCAGAAAGGGGAAGCCTGATATACTGGATTATACTCAGAAAGGGGAAGTCTGATATACTGGATTATACTCAGAAAAGGGAAGCCTGATATACTCAGGGAAATTGAATGAAAACTTAAAAGCAATAGTTTCTCTATGTTTTTTCCAAAAAAAAAATTTACTCATTATTTCATGACAAAGGTGGCATGCCTATGGAAAATGCAGGAAACTATCCATTTTTTTTTTAAATATGAGTTTTTCCAAAGAAATTTATTGCTTATTCCTTTATTTTTATATTAGAAAAACCCTTTAAAGATGCCAGCGAATTCGTAGCTTCAGGATCATAGCGCATCTTATCATCATAAAAAGAACTAAAAAACAGTAATGTCTTAATTAACTTTTTCATATACAAATGGACGCTGAATATGTGTGGTGATGATTCAAGAAAGATATTGGCGCTGGAAAACCTGAGGTAACTGAACGAAGAAATCAATAAAACTATGGAAGTATGAAACCAGACACTTGAAAAAGAATTAATTCATCAGTGCCCAGACGAATTTCAATAATAAACTCCATGTAATTCAGCGCGATATTGTGGGTGATTGATGTTTTTAATTAAATATTTCAATGTTTGGTTTTTTCCCAAAATATATTAAATAATTCTGCTCTCCATCAAAGATAAAGTTTGAGAAAGTCTTTTTTCCTCTCTAGGTCTGTGTCTTTAGTACATTTAATTATTGTCTTTAAAGGAATGCATTTTCTCGCTATAAGAATGAAATGAATCTCTAATTTTGATTGCATTGCTTTGAAATACAAAAGTAAATCATATAATTATCTTCAGAAAAGTATCAAGTAAACTTGACTATTATTGTTTTTTCTTTACTAATAATAAAGCTCAAAGTCTCTCTGTCTGGAGGATGTCTGGATCTTTGTGACGCGCATAGCGCCTAGACCCGGTCTAGTAGACCATTCGACTGATTGTCATGAAATTTGACACAAAGTTAGTTTGTAGCATGGGGGTGAACACCTCGAAGCGATTTTTCGAAAATCCGATTTTGTTCCTTTTCTATTTCAATTTTAAGAACATTTTCCGAAGCAAAATTATTATAAGATGGACGAATAAATTACGAAATTATCATGACGTGGAATGGGAGAACGAATGAACATCGCCAATTGGCGAGAAATTCGTCATCTATTACTTGTAAATATACAGGTGAACCGAATGACCTTTTAATTTTCAACTACGGGCAGAGCCGTGCGGGTACCACTAGTTTTAAATGAAAGTTCATAACCCAGCAAAAAAATGCATACATAACCGAACCGAAGTTTGATTTTTCAGTTTATTCAATTCAGGATTTTTTAAGATGATTTTCGCTGTAGTAATATAAGAAAAATTCATTAGCATTATATATATATATTTTTGTGTACTCTAATTACTTACAAGTAAATCAGTAAATGGCTGCGCCTTTTTGGCTTTCTTCATTGCATACAGCTTTTTGCTTAACTTTTCACCCGCATTAAATCAACAATCTACAAAAAGTTGTAATTGAGCTCTGAACAGATGCATACGAGCATATTAATAGAGCGGAAATCTTAGAATCTATCGAAAAGAAATGAAGAACAGAAGATGGTATACGTAGCACTTTTCAAAGCAAACAACGTACTGCAAATTTATCCAAGTAATCCATCACAGATAAGTGATTATTAGCGCAATAATTTTCCATTTTTATCACTTCTAAATTAATATTTTTTATCGCTAAACGCTGCTATTTCTTTTCTTTATTTTAAGCAAACCTGTGTTCATCTGTTTGCTTCGTCACATCAGATGTCCGGCGCTTCAACGTAACATTACTTTAAGCTCTTGTTTGAATAGTTGTCGACATTCGGGCAGCTCGAAGCACGAACGTGAAGTCCCATACTAGTAATCGTGCTGTGAGTAGGGAAATCTTTTCAACACGATTCGATTTTTTCTTCCCCATTTCAGTATTTTTTACTTGACAAATAACCCTTCAATACAAGCAGTGCGAACAATCACTTTCTTGCGAATTCATGATAGCTCAATTAACGTGAAAGTTCCTGCCTCTCTACATGGCTCTGTGTTGAGACGAAACGTTGTTCGATATTGTAAACGTTCACCTAATAAGCGGTACGTCGATTGTGCAATTGAATGTTACAAATATTGGATAAAAAACAACAATTTATAAATAAATGATGTAGATTGCATAGAAGGCAGTGAGAAGAAAAGGGATGTAGGTGCCAAAACTAAACATTTGAAGATACCCATTACAAACAGTAGGGGAACCTTTACTCTGTCTTGGGGCAAGAGTAGCCTTGGTAGGCGCTGCTGTACAGCATGATTTGGGAACATCCCTTTGCTTCTTACTGCCTCACATGAGAACCGTTTATGTTGAAACTGGGTCAAAATCGTTATATATATATATATATATATATATATATATATATATATATATATATATATATATATATATATATATAGATATATATATAGATATATATATATATATATATATATATATATATATATATATATATATATATATATATATAGTAAAGTATGTAGTTTCACATACACGGGTAGCACAGAAATAAGTGTATGTAACAACGAAGATAAACAACAATAACAACAACAAAAATGAACATGGAACGTTAAAAAATAAACTAGGAACATTGAAAACAAGAATTGATGAAATCATGGGTATTAAACTGCTGCTACGTTTACGAAGAGCTGGAGCAGCTGGCATATTAAATATTCTGCAAGGTTTCTGTACGGGTCAGTATCATACATGCAGCAAAATTAATTAGAAGTAAAAGTATATGTATTTGAATTAACGAACTTATATGTGTAGCTATTTATAAGGCTTAATATAGACGAAACTTAACGAGTGTATAAATTATATATACACATATGTATAAATTATATATATATTAGACGAACTTATATGTGTATAAATAGCTACACATATAAGTTCGTTAATTCAAATACATATAATT